>NC_051180.1:70898903-71008813 GCF_013339695.2 Rhipicephalus sanguineus | reverse complement strand
ACAGCCGTTGTCGCGATGCGAAGAGAAGCTAGGCGCGGTGTGCTATGCTTCCTCCACGGTAGAGCGGCGGCGACGTCGACGGCGCCTTGTTCTTCGCTGTCGCGTCGTAACGGTTTCCCCACGCGCCGTTCACGTCGGCATTCACGCGTGGCTTACTGCTCGCTCGTCGTCGTTGTTGTTGTTGTCGCTATACTATACGCAGTGCGTCGTTATTTTCTTTTTTATTTCCTCATCCATCTCGCATTCTCTCTTTTCCGCCGAGAGCTATCAGAATATTGCGCTTGTCGACCGGCGTCTCCGACTAGCTAGGTGCGAGGAAGGGGTGCGAAAAGTGAGCCTCCCCACCGACGTTCGGCTTGTATCATATCTGTTGCTTCTTCTTCTATACTCGGCTCGGTTCCCGAGGCGTATCGGTCGCTGCCGCTCGAGCTGTCGCGGCCGCGTTCTTTCTTTTTGTTGTAGGGAGTGCGACGCGCTAGGGGATAGGTGGGGAGAGGCTCGGTGTCTAGCGGTCGTTAGCAGCGCGTGCTCGCTATAGGTGCTGCCGCTTTTAGCGGTTTCTCTTTTTTCCTTCCTTCTCCGCCTGTTCGCCGTGTCGTGTTCACTCGTTCTTTTCTGCCCCCCCCCCCCCCCCCCGTTTTTTTCGGCCGATCTTCGCTTCTTGCGCGATGAGGGAGATGCGATGGGACGGCATGTCTCACGTCGAAACGATGACGTCTCGCGTTGCCTCAGAGCGGGGCCCGACCGTTGTGTGTGTCTCTTTGTATACCTTGCGTGGGTGCCAGGGAGTGCTTTCCTCTTTTCTTGCATCCATTTGTTGTGTTCCCGTTCCACCCCTTATCCTTTGGCGATTGTGGTGTCTACGGGTCTTTGCCGTGCATACGTCGCTGTGTCTTTTCTGGGCGCGTCTCGATGTTTATTGGACATCGTGTCGTGTGGCAGCTCGACGTACGTCGCCGATGTTGACAGTTCGGGGATCAGAATACAATGGCGCGTTGTTTTCGGTCAGGACCTGCCGTCCTTGACGTCGAAATATGACCAGGCTTTATTAGGCTGCGGGTTATATGCGTATAGGTGGCTCACTTGCCAGCATTTTGTGCGCCTATGAGAGATGCGGTGTTCGCGTCCCCCGGTGTAGTATATGATTAACTCTGTGTCAACTTTCTTTCCGTCTTAATGCATTGTAGAGATGAGCTGAAGACTGTTTTGTCATCTCCTATGTTTATACCTACTGCGCCCGTGTTCTACAGTTAAGAAATGGATGGGCCACTCTGGGGAGGGGAATTGGTTATAACGGGCTGGAAATGGGAGGATGACATGAGCAACGTGCCACATTTGTGTCAGTGTGGGTCGTTCAGATAAGCTCGGAGCAAGGCGCACGCCATGCAGTAGCGTCCGGTGACATACTACAGGCACTTTAGCGATGACGCCGGCTCGTCCTGTAGTCGCTCGACGAACGCATTGTAGTCGTCGAAGTCTCGGACGGGTGGCCCCTCACAGTCATGAGATGTTCCGGACGGCTGCGCGGTCACGGGCGCCGCGCGCTTTCTGCTGAGCGGGAAATTAATGGCGCGCGGCGGAAATGATGCGGCCCGTGTTTTCAGTTCCGTTCCGTCTCCCTCCCTTCCTTCCTTTCTTTCCCTCTCGCTCTCTTTCACTTCCGCGCCGACAGACGTTGCCCTACTTCCCCACCCCTTTCTCTCGGTATCGGCCTCTCGCAACTTCCGTTATCCAGGCGAAACATGCACAAACGGAACGACAGGATAATTAAATACAAAATCAGCTTCGATCGTGCAATACGTTTGTTCGGCTTTGTGACTCTGGTGCCGGCGTCGTTTTTGACCACTTCTCAGTACTGACCGAGAATCTCTACGGCTTCGTGTTCTGTTGCCGCCGTTTGCGCGTATGGTCACGCTTTCTCGCGTATTTTCTTGCCGGTGTATGCGACGAGGCGTTGCCGTTTGCTGAGCGTAGTTGTTAGTTCAGATGCCCTGCCTCACGAAAATAAACGTTATTGAATTTCTATGAGCTCTTTACGTGTGATTTTAATGCGCGAAACCAGACTGTCCGTAAAAAACGGAGAAGATCTAGAGTTTGTCTGGAAGCCTAATAAATTGAGTCTTTGTTTTTTCCCTTTAAGCAAGGCTTTAGACAATGACACTATTTTAAAGCGCCGTCCCATTCAGTCTGATAAGCTCAAAATTATATATGCTTCTACCTTCACGTTTATTTCACCTTTAAATACCACCGTAATATATTTTCCTGCCTTCCGCTGTCGCCGCGCTGCTCTACAGGGCTTTTCTGCTCCAATCACTTTCCTTGTGCAAAGTAGCATGCTGGTGACCAGATGTACGCCTGCCGAATTTTGTCTATTTCAACAAACATATACTTCTGTCTCTTATCTTCTTATCAGTTTTGCGATATGCGCGTAAAACATGGCATCGTGCCTCTTGAATCTGGGCATGCTGATGCCCTCTCAATATTCGTGGTGGCGAGCACGTTTGGTCAATAGTTGTTCGCAATTTCAGATAATTAAAGAACTCTCAAATCATATCGGCTCCTGATGGGATCCTCACCATGCGACTAACGTCATCTGCCCTCGTTATTGCCCTGTGTTAGTACATTGGCGCCTTATTATTCACCGACCAACTTTCGGCTTGCTACGACGACATTGAATCAGCCTGGTTTCGACCCTCCGAGGGCGTCGCCTGGCTGCGGCAGGTGATTTCTGTAGTCCGGGGAAGCGCAAGGGCGTGGGTTCGAGTCCCGTATATAAAGTGGCCACATCCTATGTAGGATGAAATGCTAAACGCCCATGTACTTTTACTTATGTGCACCAACATAAAAAAACAAACAAGAAAGTGATTAAAAGTATTACGATGGCCTTTCATTACAGCATGGCTGATAATAATATCGTGGTTCTGGCACACAAAGCAACGGGACTTGTTCTTTAATATTTTCTAGCCCCGGGAACGAAGTTCCGGCTTTCCACTGAATACACCCGTTCTAGCCGTGCTTTCCTAATCAGCCGTCCACACCATCCGCTAAAGATAACCT
This sequence comes from Rhipicephalus sanguineus, assembly GCF_013339695.2. NCBI lineage: Eukaryota > Metazoa > Arthropoda > Arachnida > Ixodida > Ixodidae > Rhipicephalus > Rhipicephalus sanguineus. Next base: position 71,005,756 of record NC_051180.1, on the reverse strand, counting down.
GCAACCCACACCGTATTATAGTCGTGCTGCCCGTTCTCGCCTGTCAGCCCATTGTTCACGCGCTATTGCATATTTTCATCCTCTAATACCCACCTTTGTGTCCAACGGCAAAGTGGACGGAGGCTGGTTAGCTTAAGCGTTTTCCGTTGTTAGCTCCCTTCTTTCCATATCAGAATAACCTGTGCTCTCCCTCCCTCCACCCCCCCCCTCTCTCTCTCTCTATAAATAAATAATAAATATATATATATATATATATATATATATATATATATATATATATATATATATATATATATATATATATATATATATATATATATATATATATATATATATATATATATATATATATATATATATATATATTGTAATAATACACGTTGGGCTAGGCTATGGTGTCAGCCATGTTCTTTATTTAGAACACCCTCATCTTCCTCGTCTTCCCTCAGTCCTTCTCTAACTTCTTCACCACGTCCACGTACACTCCCCCTCTTTGAAGACTCATCCCTCCTGGGATGATACATGAAGACGTTTCCAACAGTCGCAAACTCCAGCACACCGTCACCGTTTACATAACCAACCCTCTTGAGAACGCCTTGTTGCACTGCAGTCTGCACCACTCGATAAGGTCCCAAATACACCTGCTTCGTGCCGGGAAGGCCCTTTCTGACGAGTATCAGATCGTTCAGCTGTATCTTAGGTATCCGCGTGTTGTGGCGGCGGTCGAGGTTTCTCTTCATATCTTCCCGATATCGCTGGTATGCTTCCGAAGTTTTTCGCTTTTCGCACAATTGCAGGCGGTCAGCAATGCGAAGCTGTTGATCAGCAGGAAGCACTGGCGCCTTTCCGAATGCCGCAAAATACGGGCTACAGCCGATGCTCGCAGTGTGCGATCGGTTGTGATGAGCAACAGCTGCCTCCAAGCAGCATTTCCATCCGCCTTGAAAGCTTGGGTACATTGAAATGAACTGCTTCAAATCTCGTATTATTCTTTCAGCCATGCCATTTCCTGCAGGATGGTACGGCGCGCAGCGTCGCAAAGTAACTCCACGTTGCTTCGCCCACTCTTGCAAACGCTGGCTTAGAAACGCTGGTCCATTGTCTGATATCACTACTTTTGTACTCTTAAACATCTCACGGCTCAAGAGAGCAATCACACTATTCGCGTCTTCTCTTCCCGGCCGTGCAGCCACTGTTCTTGTGCACTGGTCTATTGCCACTAGGAAAGACTGTGTTCTTCCTACTCCAGCAGCCTTTTTCTTGAGCTCTGCAAAATCGACGTGGACAACTTCAAACGGTATGTCGGAGTGTTGAGGCAAGACCATCTCGTCCGTTCTCTGAAGGTACTTGGCTTTGTGAACTTGACATTGATGACAAGATGAACATACCGCTGGACGTCATCTTTCATGTGTTTCCACTGGAAACGTTGATGGATCTTGCGATAAGTCCTCCAAAAGCCATCGTGTCCGCCTGAGTGCGGGGAGTCGTGATAAAGTTCCAAGATTCGAGGCACCATTGTTTCGGGGACTGCGAACTTTCCGTTGACGAACTGGAGTTCTTCAGTTCCCTCCCACAACAGGTTTGCGTTGATGTTTTCTTGATCAGGAATGACCGCAAGTCTCGAAAGTGCATCTGCATCCTTTAGGTGCTCCCCAGGCCTGTGATGGACCACGAATGTAAACTGCTGGAGTTCGGCCACCCACCTAGCTATCTTTCCTCTAGGCTCTGCGAGGTTAAGGATGTAAGTCAAGGCTTGATGATCCGTGAAGAGCGTGAAGCTCCTGCCATCCAGGTAAGGTCTAAAATAGCGTACGGCCATTAGGACTGCCAAGGCTTCTTTTTCTGTAGTCGTGTAGTTAAGTTGCGCTTTCGAGAAGGTGTACGAATAGTATCCGACGGCCCTCTGTTGCCGGCTCCGCGGACAGTCGGCATCTCTTTGGTAAAGCACTGCTCCTGTGCCATAATAAGAAGCGTCGGTGTTCAGCTCGAAGGGCAACTTGAAGTCTGGAAGCGTGAGAACTGGATCAGATGAAATGATGCTCACAAGGCTGTGATAAACGGAATCACACTCTGCTGTCCACTGAAATGGAACATTCTTCTTAGTCATTTCTGTGAGGCATTTAGTTTTTGTCGCATAATCTCTAATGAACGACCGAAAATGCCCGGCCAAACCCAGAAATACCCGCAAAGAGTGTAAGTCATACGGCTTCTGCATTTTTGCTATTCGTTCTACGGATTCCTGTTTCGTTGTCTTGGTTTGGCCATCAAATACTCTACCCAGAAACACAACTTTTCTTTGGAAAAACTCACTCTTCTTCTCGTTAATCTTGAGCTCGGCATCACAAAGTGCTTGAAGTACTCTAGCAAGATGGTTTGAATGTTCATCCTCGTTGCGGGAATAAGCAATTATATCGTCAATGTAGACGTTACAAAACTTCCCAAGAAACGGTCGCAAAACGTCATTCATCATCTTCTGGAACCAAGCGGGTGAGTTCTTCCATCCAAATGGGAGTCGATTATACTCGTAGATTTCAAAGGGCGTTATGAATGCAGAATATTTCTTGTATTTTTCAGATAGCGGAACTTGCCAAAAACCTTTGCATAAGTCAATGCGCGAGAACACTCTGCATCCACCCGTTTCATCTATGATAGAGTCTATACGTGGCATAGGAAACGGAAAAAGCTCTGTCTGCTCATTAATTTGTCTATAGTCTGTGCAGAGTCTAAGACTTCCATCTTCCTTAGGTGCAATGGTGATGGGCGACGCGAATGGAGATGTGGATGGACGAATGATCTGTGCATCCAACATCTTTTGGATCTCGTTCTGAAGCCACATTCTTTTCTCCCTTGACATATTGTAGGGCTTTTTTCTCACCACCGTCGTATCATCTAGCTTGAATGGTACCTCAAACTTTGTAGTTGCCGTAGGATATCCTTTCAAGCATATCAATTCCGGGTAAAGCGTCTTCACATCTTCACCTGACGATGGCTTCCTTAGAGCCCTCGAAGGTGAAGTTGAAGTTGAAGCGTTGAGGCTGTGGCGCTTTTCTTCTGTAGTCACTTCTCCGGTCCAGTAGATGTTAAGGTGAAGGGCACTGATGGCTGGACGTGAAAGGAGTAATTCATAGGGCACTCCGTCCAATACCAGTGCTTGCGCAGCGACAGTGTTTCCGAGACACGATATGGTAACGCAAGTCCATTTATCGTGAACATCTCGCCTTCCATCGTATCCGTGTACTTCTACAGGTCGTCCCTGTTTTACTTTCTCACTCTCAACAATACTGGCATTTATGACTGTGACGCTGGCTCCGCTGTCAACTAACGCGCTCCTTTGCTTTCCATTAACAAAAACAGATATGTACAATAGACTTGTATGCGACAAATAAACAGCTTCTCTTGATGTCATCGGGCGGAAGCCGAGACCCTCTTTATTTAGTTTTTTGTCACGTCATCTAGCTCCTCATTATGGCATGAGTATTCCTGGTCGGTTAAAAATGACACACGCGTTGCGGTAGACTTCGAGTTTGCAAAGGGGCGTCTTTCGTCAGCTCGTGTGGTACCTGTACACCTTGCAGCAGGTGTCATGGTTTGACGCTGGGTTCCTAGGTCCTGGAGGTAGAGGTTTCGCATTCCCCGCAGAAGGTCTTCAACCGTCTTGGGTCCTCTCACTTGTATTTGCTTCTGGAGGTCCGGACTCAAACCATGGATGATAAGCGGAACCACAGACGTCTCGGGCAAGGATGGGTCAGCCAGCTGGAGCAACCGCCTTTTCTCGTAAAAATAGCTGAGTGCAGATCCAGACGTGTACTTGAATGCGATTGCTTTGTCCCATAGCAACACCTTGTTCTCGCCAAAAGAGCCGAGAAAACTTTCTTTCCACTCTGTCCATGGCTTGTTGCTGTGAGCGTTGACACGCAACTCATACCAACTCTTCGCTATTCCCGAGAGGAATAATCGCATGTTTTTCACTTTATCCTCGTCACTGTGCCAGTAGTTTTCGTTGCATGCATATTCGTAAAATGTTAGCCAGGACTCGGGACTGCTAGACTCTCCATCAAACATGTCTGGCTTCACGTGTTCGAGCCTCGGTCTGCTTATTCGTTCGGTCACGTTTACAAGCAACCGCATTAAATCATTTTGCTGCCTGTTCTGTTCCTGTTGCATTGCAAGAAACTTGTTGAACAGCTCGACGGAGCTGTCAGACGAAGCAACGGTAGCGGGCTTCGCGTAGTTTCCAACTGGAGTCAGAACAAATTCTCATAATCTTGAAGTTTCATATTGATCCTCACTGTTCCTTTAGCAATTAAATCACTTGGAGTGAGCTTCGTTCTAGTGCTTATGTAGGAGACAAATTCGTCAGTGCTCACTGCTTCCGGAAGAGCTTGTTCCTCTTCATCTTGAGGCGTTGCAGCCAAGATCCGGATGCCACCGCGTTGATTTGCTCCAATGGTGAAGTCCACCCACATCTTGACTTGAATGTCCACACAGGAACTATACGTGGCTGCGCCAATTTGTAATAATACACGTTGGGCTAGGCTATGTGTCAGCCATGTTCTTTATTTAGAACACCCTCATCTTCCTCGTCTTCCCTCAGTCCTTCTCTAACTTCTTCACCACGTCCACGTACATATATATATATATATATATATATATATATATATATATATATATATATATATATATATTATATATATATATATATATATATATATATATATATATACACACAACTAATGAAACCTACACCCAATTAAGCCAAGGAAAGCACAACAGACATTATTTGTAGTTTTCTCAAATGTGGTGTAATGATGCTTACTTAAATTGGAAGGAAATAAAGTGGACGAAAAATCACGCTTTCCGTCGGTGGGATCCGATCCCATGGCCTTCGAATTACGCGTCCGATACTCTACCATTTGAGCTACAACGGATGCATATATATATATATATATATATATATATATATATATATATATATATATATATTATATATATATATATATATATATATATACATATATATATATATATATGTATATATATATATATATATATATATATATATATATATATATATATAATATATATATATATATATATATATATACATACATATATGCCATGGAGTACTCCGAGCAAGAGAAATGTCCAGACACTGGCGAACTAACATAAAGATTGAGGTGTTGTTTCCATTATAAACAGAAGGGCTCGATAATACGGTACACAAGGAAGAAGACGCGCTTCTTCCTTGTGTACCGTATTATCGCGCCCTTCTGTTTGTCATGAACCAACACCAACTCGCCCAACTTTTTACCTCACTGAGTGGTTTCCATTCCGCAATATTTCCGCGTCTTTACTGCTTCTTCTAGTTTATTATGGCTTATTTTTACTTGAATTCGACAATGTGGTAATGCAATTGAAATGCACTGTGTTTGTGATGACTGTTCGAAAAAAAAAACTATTAGTACGAATGAGATACAACTGAAACTGCATTTGTTTGGGACACGTGCGGTTGGACTCGCGCGAACACCCGGACAACGCAATATAAGTGACGCAGGGGCAATGTTGTCGAATGACATCGACATCGACAAACGAAAACGTTATCGGTTTTTACTCGCCCGTCTCTTACTGCCTTTTAACGTAGATGCACATGTTCGATCGGTTCGGGACAAAATAATAATGAACATCCTTAAGAAGGTGCCTCCTGTAGCAAAATAAAGTTAGCAAGCAATTATAGGACGACTGTTCTCGTCAGATACGTGGTTGCTGAGGCGAGAGGCTCTTTTTTTGTTCTTTTTTCGCTGCTTGTACAGTCGCGAGCAAAAGTTTGCGTGCCAATTAGTGCCGCAAATCATCTTTTTTTTTCTTCTTTGCAGCTCCTGTATATTGGTTGAAATCGAGTGCTGACGCTCAGCTGCGTATGTTCTATCAATTCAATATTTTGAAGCAATTCTGCCCTGTTGAACTGTGCTAGAAGAAACGTTTGTTTTTTGTTTGTGCCACTGTCTGCAAAGTTTTGCTCGCGACTGTATCTTAAACGCATTTTCGGTGCCGCTCTTTCTGTTTGAATATGTTTGCTTTTTAATTATTTTTTGTTCTCTCTTTGTTTCGTTTCCTCGCTGTAACAGAAAGGCTTGCACCATCGATTACCGTGGCGGACGATCTCGTTTCAAAATCTATCAGTGCAATTTGTGTTCGTGATTAGCACTGCATGTTGTTCGCTGCACGGTGCCGCGCTTTGCTGCTTCGCAATTAGAGCGTGCACGAGCGACATTCGGATATGCACCGCTTTACCACACGCGGAGTTCTTCCTGTAGCTGCTCTAAGCGTACGCCGTCGCGTACGCTGAGATGCGCTTCGCGCGAATAAATGCGGTTTGCTTTGTTTCTCCATCTGCTTAGTATTTTAGTCGGCTGAGTGACCCGAAAGATGCCGCACTTATATCAAACAAGAGGGGAGAAAATGAGGAATACATTCACCGACATTCTTAGCGTACAGAAAACAGTGAATAAAGCTGGGCCTATAGAGAGTCACTGTATATGCTACCTTTAGGTAGCATATACAGTTATTTTACTGGACCTTATTGCTAGGCGCCACGCTGCGAAGTTCTTTCTTTCTTTCTTTCTTTCTTTCTTTCTTTCTTTCTTTCTTTCTTTCTTTCTTTCTTTCTTTCTTTCTTTCTTTCTTTCTTTCTTTCTTTCTTTCTTTCTTTCTTTCTTTCTTTCTTTCTTTCTTTCTTTCTTTCTTTCTTTCTTTCTCAGTAAAATCTTACGTTGGTATGTCTAAGAAAAAAGAAAAGAAAAAGCACTGAAGCGCAGGAAAGACGGGAGGAGTGCGCGATGTCTATTTGGCTTGACTCCTATAGCTCTGCAGTTTCCGCTTCTCAAAGTTCGCTGAACCTAAACGCATTTATTCGAGCGCTTCGTTTTTGGCCGGATTCAACAAGTCAAAAAGAAAAGAAAGAAGAAGAAAGAGAGAGAGAAAGCGAGAGATAACACTAATGTAAAAGTATTTTTGGATTGCTGCGCCTCATTTTACTAGTATCCGCGTGAGCATGAGGGCATCTGAAAGTGCCCAACTTTACCAATAGTGAACTGTGAGGGGCAAAAAACAAAGTGAAAAAAAAAGACAGGACGAAATAGCTTTGAAAAAAAAAAAGAAAAAAAGAGATGATAGCTTTTGCGGCCGCGTTCAGTTAGGTGAACGCTCGGTCAGACAGAAATTGCAGTCCCGGCCGAGAGAAAACAGGAAGATCTCAGCTCTAACAAGAAAGAGAGCGCGCGTAATAATGATGAGAATATCAATAATAGTAAATGCAGGCGAGTATCAGATTTCGAGTTTGCCATATAAGCACTTCCAAGTTTGAAAATGAAATGGAGCTAGCTAACAAAAGAAAGAAAAAAGGAACAACATTTCAACGCCGCGCGGTCCCCCCGACCATCGAACGCAGAAGCGTGCTTCCCAATTTTCAAGCATATCGGGTGTTTTTTGAGGCTTCTTTCCCAACCCTGATTCGGCGTAACAAAAGAAAAGAACGTTTTTCCGTCGACTATTTTCCTTTATATATTTCAGTCTTCGACAAAACAGACTCATCGTCGCTTCTGTGGCTTCTGAAAACACACGTATTTATTATACATGATTTTAGGGCTCGACGACTGGGAGAGCTCGAAAAAAAAGGGAACCGTAATGAGCGGCGTGACCGAAATGCTGAGTGCGGTTAATGCGGTCTTCATTTGTGAACTCCTTTTTTTTTATTGTGTGTGCGTGTTGTCGCGCCTGTTTCTTCTCTGCACTTTTCTTTCCATATTTCTTTTACTTAGTGCAGGGTAGTAAACCAGATGTAACTTCGGTTCCTCGCCTTTCGCTCTTTCATATATCTACCTCTCAACCTCTTCCATTTTTCTTTTTCTCTAACTCGCTCTGGGATTTCGAGTTCTGACTTTCTTTCATTTCTGCTCGTTTGTCCTGTGCTCTGCGTACGTGCCCATGTCGCCACGCAATTGGTAGCGCGCCCGAACATTTGGAGTATTAATATATATATATAGATATATATAATTATATATATATATATATATATATAGATATATAGATATATATATTATATATACATATAGATAGATTACAGATATATATATATATATAGTAATATATATAATATATATAGATAGGATATATATATATATATATATATACATATAGTACATATATTAGATATAATATAGTATATATAGATATATATATATATATGAGAAGAGAGAGAAGAGAGAGAGAGAGAGAGAGACGAACGAAGGCGGCAAGAAGAGGGTAAACGTTTGAATAAGGCGCGCATGTCAAGCGTTCGTAAATCTGACTGGGGCACGTGCGCTATACGCGCCGCTAAAGCCCCGTCGTTGCCTCATAATTTATCTGCTAGCACAAGGTTGGCGAGCCTGGGGAGCGAGCGGGTAACGTGCACAAAGAACGCGAAGGAACAGTTAGCGGTACACGAAGACTGTATGCTTCCTGCATTTGCAGCAGTCCTGGAGGCAGCTGCGAGTCACCGGTTCAAAAGGGATAAAAAAAAAGGAAGGAACAGCAGAACAACGAGACTGAAGGTCGGGCCTGAAAGATTGTAGAGCAGGAAAGGAACAGTAAAAAGAAAAAAAAATGAAACTTTGTCGAGACATGCTTAGTTAACAGGGTCTGCACGACTAAACGACGTGGAATGCCCGAGCAGAAAAGAAGATAGCAGGGAGTCGAAGGCCATTAACAGGGATGGGCTTGTATGTTTTGCTGATTAATATGGCGATAGCAGCTTCGTTCTGGAAAAATTTGCCCAATTTTTTCCTAACTTGCTTTTTTTGTGTGCTGTGTATCGGGTGTTGGAGGGGGGGGTGTGTCTTCTCGCAACCGGCTGCTTGCGTTAGCTACGTTCGGTCGATATTAAATATGGCGTTTACTCTGCTCCCGCCGCGCTCATTACAACTTTGCCGTCGCGATTGTCAAGAAGCGGGCGCACGCAAACTTGGTTCGTGCACTGCCTGTTAGTTTCTTTTTTTATTCTTTCTTTTTTTGGGGAGGCTACCGGCTGAAGTTAACGTTCGGCGCAGTGGACAATTTGATGACGCGTCGATGGGAGTGCGCGTAGTTAAGATTTGGGCCAAAAAGAAACACGACGCTTGCGTGCTCTTACGCGAACAAGATTTCGTTTCTGAAATCTCGCTCTTCCTGAAACCTCTTTCTCTCTCTGTCATTCCTTCGTTTGACTTGAATTTGCCGCCGGCTACGATAAAGCTAAGCTCGTGGAAACGAAGGCTTACAGGATTAGGCGGAGCTTAAGCGTATTAAATGGTGAGGGATGACGGGGCGGTTAAAGAAAAAAGTCACTTCCTGTGGTCCGCGGTGAAGAAGAGAAACGCCTGTGACATGGAGAAATTGCGGGAAGAAAAGGGAATCGAAGGGAGCACTTATCTTTAACGATTTGGTCCGCTCTATGCTACCGCGTGCGCAATGATTGAAAAGAAGGAAGCGAGGAAGGGAGGGGGGGAAGAGGGGTTGCCGGACACTTGTGGCGACGCACTTCAACGAACTGATTGAAGCGGACCCCACGTCTCCTTCTTTTCGAGCGGCTTTGACTGGGGCAGCGGCGCTTCTTCGGACCGTCAATATTTGTACGGATGGGGCTGCAGCATACAAGTGGACACTGGGCAAACACAGAGTAAAGAGGTTGGGAGGTTTCAAGGAGGAGAAGGGGAAGGCGTGCCAGAGCGTGCCTTAAAGCCCACCCACCGACGCACACTTGAGGGCAATGGCGAAGCGCCTTTGTCGTATACGGCGTTGCGCTGCACGAACTCCGGACGTTTTAGCGAAACCCCATACAACAACCTTGGGTAAACAAGCACGACGTTCCATGAGAAAGACATGGGGCAGCGTTATAGCAGAGCTCCCTGCTCTGCCTTTCCGGGCGTGGGCGTTCCAGCCGGCCTTCAACCTTGTCCGTTAAAAAAAAGAAATAAAGCCAGGAGTGATGGTTTTTCTGGATTATCATGTTTCTATCTTTTCCGCTTATGTTCGTGTTGTGCAGCACTGCCGTCCCCGTCGGCTTCATCCCCATAGAGTAATGCTCGGATTTGGGTTTGGGTTGTGCCGCGGCGCGCGCTGTGGCTCTCTTGACATTTAGTTTCTGGCTTTTTGTTTGTTTGCCGCGTCATGTGCGTTTGCGCAGCAAGAAAGACAGGAAAAGCACGCGAGGTCGTTATGAATATACGTTCCCCCGGCTTTCGTGTGTGGAAAAGGTGAGTTTATTAATAGTAAAAAGGGGTCCTTCTCGTACAATTGGTTTTTTTTTGCGCACGTGGAATGATGGTAATACCCGGAAGGAAAAATGAAAAGGCAGATCAGTGCCTTTTAATCTTATACAAGCTATTATTTGCTAGAGTATCAGGTATGTGCACTGACATGAGTGCTGTCCTCGTTAATTAGCTGTGTGGAGAACCGTAACACAAAAGGCGCAAAGTATATTCCACGCCTTCCTGGTGGTTTTTGTATCTGTACCTCAGCAAGCGAAGAAGCGCCGTTGTTTTCACGCAAGCCAGTGCTGCGTAGAAATAATTATAGCCATAACGAACTGAAAGCTCTTGTGTAAGCGAACGGTACCACTTGATGCTGCTGCTTTCGACAGCGCAGAGTTTTTTTGGTACGCGTGCTTCTAGGTGATCGCTATACTGAAAAAGTAATGCACCGCGCAAGATGCATGAAGAAGAGCCCACTTACACATTTCTTGCGCATTCCATTTACGAGTCTCGGCCTTCGCTTTGACGCACCCTTCCTTCGTGCCCTTCTTTTTGTAGCAGTATTTATTCGGTGTGTGGTGTGGTCTTGATTATCGGTGCGTCGTGTCGTTGATACACGCGTGCGGTTTCAGCGCAGGCCTGGCGTTTTTTCTTTGGTCTGTTTTCGCATTCCCGGTGTTCTCTTTTCCTCGGCGGCTTCGATGGCGGTTGTGACGGCTCTGTCTGCTTTCATTTTCAATCTGGCTGCGGAGCGAGCGACAGTTTAGGCGGTGCGCCGCAGCGTCATCTATCTTATTTCCTACATTTATTTATTTATTTATTTATTTATTTATTTATTTATTTATTTACAATACCTCAAAGGCCCCAGTGAAGGGGTTTTACATGAGGGGTGGGCGTTTACAATAGATTAAGTGAGTACATGCTCAATCGCTGCTTTGAAGCTGATGATACTGGAGTTCTGCACAAGGTCAGGAGGAAGGCCATTCCAATCTTGTGCTTTCCTGGCAAAAAAAACGCTAAGCCTGCGCTGAAACCGCAGCACAGTCACAGCGAAAGCTGGAAGAGCGGCGCTTCTAAAGCCCGTTGTAAGCTCCCTTGGGGCTACTAATACAAGTACACTAGCAAGGTACCCACTATGCCATAAATAACAATTTTTATGAAGTTGGCAAGCAGCTACTAAGCCATTATTCGTCATTCAGCGGAGAAGCGAGGCACCAGCTACACGTCTGTAATGCATTATGTTCACTTTGTTGACGCGACGACTGATGACGATGAAGAATTATGGCTCAGCCCTTTGTAATGGTTTGGAAGCTTTAAGCGGCCCACCATTTATGTAATTTGCATTGGGTGACGCCCGGTCGCTATTTCCCTCTCCCGTCATGCTGTATAACATACGTTGTCGTGGGAAAGAGACGGCGGGGGGCCGAAGAACTTTACTGAGACCCCGAAGAAATGGATCATGCGCTTATGGGCCTCCTTGGCAACCAATACAAGTGTACTTGCGAGGAACCCACTACGCTATAAATCATTGTAATTTTTGAGAAGTAGAGCAGCAGGCACTGTGCCATTTTTCGTCATTCTACGGAGAGCCGTGGTTACCTGCTAAACGCATGTAAGGCATTATGCGCACTTTGTTGATGTTGTGCCTGATGACGACGAGAATTATGGCAGAGCCCTTTGTAATGGGTTGGAAGCATTTAACAACCTACTCGTTGCGCATTGTGTGACGCCTGGTTACAGAATTCGCGTTGTGCGACGCTTGGTGCTTATTTTACTCTTCTACCACGCTATATTGCATATGCTAATGTGGTTCCTTCCCAACATGAAGCCCGTATAGGACCTTTTTGCAAAGCAGTTTCAAGCACCGGCATGGCTCAGAGGTTGAATACTGGGCTCCCACGCAGAGGGCCCAGGTTCGAACCTCGTTCCATCCTGGAATTTTTTTCCTATTTAGTTTTTTTTTATTTCGAGCGATACTGGTTACGGACACCGGCGGCGGCGGCGGCGGACAACTACGGTGCCAAAAACGGCCGGTGAAATGATCTCATAACAGCTTTCGCTGTAAAAAGGATGAAAGGTGCGCAGTGGTGGGAGCAGCTGGCTGGTACACAGCTTTCCCGTGGTTGATGCGGTCTGAATGACGATGGGTTGGCTTGACGGCGGCAGTACGAGGTGACGCATGATCGAACTTGAAAAACAGGCAGAGACGAGCGATACGGCGGCGTAATGAAAGGATAGCGAGGTTAGCGCGAGATTTAAGTTCGGTTACGCTTGACTGGTATGTATAATCTGAACAGATAAATCTTGCTGCCCGGTTTTGCACTGTGTCAAGTGCTTTACTGTTGTTAGGTTCGTGGGGGTCCCAAACAGCGCATGCTGTTTCAAGTTTGGGTCTGATTAGTGTCTGATATGCGATTAGTTTCACAGGGGTAGTAGCTAGATGAAGGTTTCAGCGTAGACAGCCAAAAGCGCGGTTAGCTTCGTTAGTGACGTGCGTTATGTGAAGAGACCATGTTAAGTCAGAAGACAAATGGACACCTCAATACTTGTATGAAGTTGCAGATGAAATTTCCGTGTTGTTAATAAGGTATTATGAAGCTGGGTAGTACTGCCCTTCGCCGTCACCGCTTTTCTCTTGTCGCAAGTGCGACCCTCTTTCGTGGGCGCTCAATAGGCTTGCTCCATTTCTTTCTTTCTTTTTTTTTTTGACGATGGGTCTGGTTGGGTAGGTCTGGTCAGAGGGTGAGAAGGTCCGGGCTCACATACGAAATTAAAAAAAGAGAGAGCTGTCTGGTTTCGGAGACACAGAGAGCGCTAGTGCCGCCAGACTCGTCCTTGCTGCTTTCGAGTATCGCGGCCTTCGCAGTCTCCTTGTCTTTCGCCACAGATTTAGAATGTCTAGTCTAAAGTGATTCGGGGCAAAAAAAATAGCCATCTTTCTTTCTTTCTTTCTTTCTTTCTTTCTTTCTTTCTTTCTTTCTTTCTTTCTTTCTTTCTTTCTTTCTTTCTTTCTTTCTTTCTTTCTTTCTTTCTTTCTTTCTTTCTTTCTTTCTTTCTTTCTTTCTTTCTTTCTTTCTTTCTTTCTTTCTTTCTTTCTTTCTTTCTTTCTTTCTTTCTTTCTTTCTTTCTTTCTTTCTTTCTTATCAATACTATATTCGCAACGTATGACTAATATCATGCAAAGCATTTTACCAGGAGTAAACTGGGATTCATTCCAACTACATCAGCGGCGTTTTGGTTCTGTTCTGATCTAATAAAGAACGAAATGAACGTAAGAAAGCCAATCGAGCAAAAAACATCAGTATATCTAGATTCGTGCGCAATTTTATGTGGATATCCAATTTCTGACTGTCTTAGCGTGACTGTCTTATGTTCATGCTAACGAGAATCTCGTTGGACTTAAATGGAAATCGTATTTTAGCCTGAAGGTCGAACGTGAATAAAGTGAACAAATCTGGTGTAAAGGCATAACCTTTTCTAGCACGGGAAAACGATTAACTAGCGCAGAGTGGAATTTTGCTTTGGCACCTTTAAACGGTACCTATATTACATTCTGACCTTTCGTAATGATCAAAGCCTGGTGACACACCTTTGTCGAATACCTACGGAATGCTCTGGCGGACAAGTTGTCGGTTATGTACGCCGGGCAGCTAACCTTTCTGCTGGAACGCCGCCACCGCCTTAGTATAAATTGTCTGCAGGTGGCAAAGCACGCTTTACAGGGGCGGTTAATATTCTCGTTACAGAGTCGTAATGCTGCGGTCTCTGCCGCAGCAATAGTCTCTATGCGGCAGAGCACGCTTCACAGGCGGTGTTATTCGTGTACCTTACAGAAGGGTACCTTACTGCCTTTCCAAATCCGTAATGAGTGTGTATAACGTTGTGGTTTGGATGCTAACAGACTGAGAATTATCTGTGATAACGAACACAGAGAATGTAAATCAAAACATCGCCGAGTGAGGGAAGTGTCGTGGTACGAAAAGAAAGAAGTTATCTGAGCTGATGCTAGTGGACTGCAGATACACTCCGCTAATCTCAGCGCAAAAAAAAAAAAAAAAAAAGGCGGCAAGAATCTTGCATGAAAGTGGCGCCTCGAGTGTGTTTTCGACTGCGAATATTTTTATTGTTGTAAGCTCTAAGCCTACAAACATGCATGACTAGGATGTTACGTAAATATCCGGAAGACATCTATAATTTAGCGGTTGACATGAACATGTGATTTCTATTTGTCACTACATATATATCTCTGTGACTTAAATAAGGAGTGCCATATTCAGTGGTAACAAGAATAGCGCGTTCAATGACGGCGTTCGTACACCCTAGTCCATGTTCTATGTTTCTAGCGTTTCCTGTGTTCACAGTCTTTTGTTTCTCTACACAAACGTGACTAACGTTGTTTTCCTTACTTCCCTACTTGTTTTAGTTCGTCATGGTGACCGCTTTGCTGTTTCATGAGGGAAACCTCGTGAAACAATAAGGCGGCCAGAATTAGGCACACGCCACCTGTTTGAAGTTTATCAACTTGTTCAATCCTTCAACAGCTGTAGTGGGTAGCCCGCTTCAAAAAAAAAAAAAAAAATCGCCATTAGGGCAAGTGCCTAGGTACACTTCCACTGACAGCCACAATGTGGCCTCCAAGAGGTACCTTTGCTACGCAGCGTAAAACGACAACGCAGGGGATTCTACAATTACAATAGGCCCACCCTGTCGCCCCGCCCAAGCATGGTGTTTAATATTCGCGTCCGTGAAAACCACGTCTCGTTCTCTCGTCCTTGGCAAAGAGACGAGTCCTAGCTCGGTTTTGAGGCCGAAACCGAGAACGAGGGCGACGAGGAAAAGACTGAGAGAAAGGGGTATAAAGTGATAGAGGGTGAGGAGGGGAGAGGGCAGCAGCAAATCGCGTTACGCGAATATAAATTGATGGAGCGGGGCGAGGACGCGATCGAAGTCATAACCAAGGGCGCATCGCGCGCGCGCCCCCCGCGGGACCCCGTGACATTTATTGCGCCGCTGGCACGCTTCTTCTCGTAACCGGTATAGCAGCGGCGGCGGGACGCATAGTTGATTGAATGAATGCAGATACGCTGCCGGCGCCAGTGTTCCGGCTCGCTCTGCGACCTTTTCGTCTTCGCTGGCTCTCCCCGCGTTGAGCTCTCCTGGTTCTTGCTTTCTCTTTATTTCTTTTTTCGCATTGTTTGCGGAGCCAGTGTTTGACTTCCAATTGCGACAGCTTTCTTCCGGGGTTCGGGTCCTGTTTGCGCATTTAGTATTCTGGTCTCCTTGCTCTTATTCCTGTTCCTTTCTTTTCGTCTGCCTGCAATTTGTTGTCATTCTTCTGTTAGCAGGATATTTTTCGTTTTTTTTTCTTTGAGCATTCATCATCGGTCCGACGGCCGCCGTCGTCCTTGTTCAGAGACTTGCGGTGAAGGGTGTGTCCAGGTGTAAGCAGCAGCCACACGTAAACTGCTTTTCGCGTGAACACCTTTGTGCCCAGTGACATGCCGTCTATTACATTTTTGTTTTCTTGTTTGCTTTCGCGCTCTAGCGTTCTTTTTCTCGCTTTTGCTAACCGAGATACCCCGTATGTTCGCGCATTCGATGGACGTCTCACTGAGCACATTAGTTTTTATATCCTCCGTTCAAACTTTAGTAATGCTTATACACGATAGATTGTCAAATTTGTCGAATTTGTCAAATTTGGAGAGGAACGGTCGTTATTGCTCGCAGTGTATTCTAGCTGATTATGTTGCGACAACTTGGTCATGCCGTTCCAGAACGTCGTCTCATTAGTTATTGTATTGGTCGTTTGTTTTTAGATGTCAGGTACGGGCAGTATTCACAGATTGAAATGCGAAACGTTGAGGCTAAGTAGTGCACATACTTCTGTTTCTAGCATCTTGAGTTCGTGTTATATTGGCCTAATTTTGACTCGAACACTTACATAAGAGGCAAAATTATCTTTTGCGGCCAAATTTGTTGGGATATGACGCGATTATCTCGAGCAATCGCTCATAGCAATCATTATACAAAAAATTGATGTCGCGTCTCAATTCGTTAGGACTGTGCCTTTCTTTTCTTCCTTGCGTGCCAGCGGAGTTAGGTTGGCTGGACTAGTGATTATTTGTGGTGATCGAAAGAGTGTATCTTTAGTTTTATCTTGACAACTGCGTTTATTGAGATCTGAATCATAAAGAAAAGTCGCTCCGACGGAGTGCTTTATCTCTGCAATCCCGCAATGAAAGAAGCGTGCTGTATGACATTCTGCCGCCAGTGAAAACAACACACACAAGAAAGACACGAACGCGACAACAGTGTGGTGTTGTAGTGTCTTTCTTGTGTGTGTTGTTTTCACTAGCGGCAGTATGTCATACAGTAAGCAACACCAACTAGGCCAAGAAGAATTTCTCTTAAAGAAGCGTGCGCACAACGTTTCCAACCTTAGTGTGCCCCCGTTTTACATATCGGGCGTTTATTTTTTTGCTGAAAAAGTTTTCTCTCGACATTGGTCGTGAAGGCCGTTAAAACTTTTTAAAACTTTCTCCGAGTCGCTTCGAGACGGCCTTCGCTAACGTCATTCTGCGAGGAGTGTTTCACTTGTCCTCATTTTACGGTCTTGATTCGTTTTCCTTCATTTTATTCTTTCACGTGGTGCTTTTCCATTGCGCGGAATTGTTTTTTTTCCTCGAAAATAAAACCGGCTGCGTGCTCTACTCTCGGCAAAACATTCTGTGTGCCTCGCTCGTTTTATTTTTACCTTTAGGTTCACATATCCTGGTGTTTTTACGGCTGTATTCGAATGTCTTGGAACGCCAAAAAGCACTGCTCGCTTAGTGCGTTCTGTGTTTTTTATGAAGCGTTTATTTTCAGCGAACGAGACTTCGCAAAGAATTTTATGTAGGTCATGGATTTCCAGACCATTACCGGATATATTCTGAGTGTACTTGTGACAACTTTATATGAAGGTACGTTTTCGCCGTATTGTGTGCGGCTTTACTATACAATTAAGCCATGCGTAGGAGGCATCTGTTTGTGCTCACGTTTTTTGCTTTGCTCTAGTTAAGTGGCAGTGGCTTTATTAGTTGGCTTAACCCTGTAATGCCCACTGTATCATATTTGATACATTAAATATAATGCCTCAAAAGAGGTAAAAAACCCGTCAAAGCTTCATAGAAAAGCCGTTATTGGATGTTTAATGTGTTATAATTAAAGTACACTGAGTTACTCATTTAATCAAATTAATTAATTATTTTTAATTAAGAGTAATTAAGTTATGTTCGAAATAAAATTTCACCCTTTTTTTTCTTAAAATGAACTTTACACGAAGAGTATATATGGTGAGTGTTTTCTCATAATTTTTCTCAAGGCAGAACGCCTTCTGGGCATTACAGGGTTAACTTGCGATTAAATTTAGCAGTTTTGTTTTGTAAGGACAGTGTTTTTTTTTTAATCTTCAAAATCGGCTATTTAGTTTCAAAGCAATCCCTGCTCTTAATGTTAGCCATGTTAGCCTGCTGCGATCGCAAGCAAAGTTGTCTGTTTTGGTTCATGAACGGGTAATCATTCTTTTTCTTTCTTTTCCTATTCCGCACTTAGGAGTGCTATGAAATTCGAGAATCAGCGAAAGCTGGAGCTGTCGGAGTTTTCCCTTCAGCAAAGCTTGTCGTTGTTAACAACCGACGTTAACAACTGTATTTTGTTCGGATCGTGTTTACAAAGCTACTTACTGTTTTCTGAATTCGATATATTTCCATTACTAGCCTCCGTGATTCTGTTGGTATCATTCGTTCCATTTAAAGGACGCTAAATAAAGAAAATAATTTTTTCGTATTGGTAAATGACTCTTCTACGATACCAAAAACACCAAGCTTGCTGCGAGAAGACGCTTGGTAAGCGAGAAAACACGCAAAAAGAAAATACGGGCGGCGACGCCACCTTGAAGTCTCCGCGCCGGTCGACGGAACATCATAGATTTTGACGACGTCAGCTGGCGCCTGCGTAGTTCCTAATCGGTAAAAAGGAATTACGTTGTCTTCTGAGGGAGTCAAAGATGGTACATACCGAGTTTCAAGAAATCTCGTTGAGCCACTCTGGCGAAAATAGGAAGACAAAAGCACTGTTAAATCCGTGACGTCACCATCGGAGATTTCGGCGGGAAATTTAAAAACGAAACATTTGAAATTGATTTTCTCATTTATTAGTAAACCTATGGTGGCAAAATGAACGACACTGGCGTTTTCTGAGTGTAGTTTATCAGTCTAAACTAACTGATTGTTTCACTTCAGTGTCCCTTTAAGAGTACGCAGTTCAATTCGTGCCAACGTTTTTAAGGTTAGAGAAGTATTGTTTCATGCTGAACCTAGTGGAGGGGTGATATACCTTCAATTGGGGACGTTCCGAAATTTCTATTCGAGCCGTTAAGTCGACGCTTTATGCCTACGGCGGTTATCTTCTCTTTCAGCGGCCCGTATGTCTTTTTCAATTTTTTTTTCCGGGTGAAGAGCTTGAAGTCAGGCCAGGCAATTAAGGTGTGCTCAACGTTGCACTCAGCTATCGGCACACTGCCGTGCGTTTCCCGTGTTATTGGGTCCGGAACACTTCTTCAAGCCGCTTCAGCTTCTAGCGCCCGTGAAACTCGTGGCTTCGAGTTGGAATAATGCACCATTTCTTCGCACACGGCTCTGTCCTCGCGTGTAATTTCTTTCCCTGGAGAAAAGAGTCTGTGAATTCTTCCTCTTCTCCCTCTTTCTTTATGACTGTCTTTTTTGTCCTTTTTCAAGTGACTTTTTCGAAGTTGCAGACACTGTCAACGACCTCATATACATACCAGTCTCACTGAGAAAGTCCTCGCGTTCTGACTGTTTGTTTCGTGCGTGAAATATACTTAACTGCATCATTCCCTTTTTTTTCTTTCTTTTCTTTTGGGAGACAGTGAGAACAAAAGCCGCATCCATAGCCAGTGTGCGGTGGATGGAGGTTCGTATAGTGCGCCTGCCCGAGTAACCGATCAATCAAGTGGTTCGGTACTTTCCCTCGCGAAAGTACCGTGGACTCACCAGTGGACTGTTTGGCATCAGAGAAAAACCGAAAAGAAAAAAAAATGCACTGAAAGACGCCAGGAAGAAAAAGAGAGAGAAAGAGGACAACGCGAAAGTTCCGACAGAAAGGAACTTCTCGCGGGGAGGACCTGTATTGTACTGTACTGTTCCGTCACCGGGCCAGCGAAATTAGGAGAGCAACCCGCAACGAAAATTCGGTTTCTCTCATCAATCATACGGCTTCTGCCGCGGAAGGGAAAAGGACCGAGGAATCCTCCTTCTCCGTGCCATCTCCGGGGCAGACCGCACAAGCGTAGGCGGAGTGAGGTCTTTAAAAAAGGAAAAAAAAAGTTTTCGCCTTTTCGCTGTCTTTTCACCCTTCCCCTCGTCTTCCTTCTTTTCTGTAGGCGAATCGCGCGCTCCTGAAGCGCGCTAGCCTCGAACCGGTGTATTTTCACCGCTTTCTCTCTCTCCACCTCGGCCGACCGCTGCCGCTGGTGTGTGCGGATTCCCGAGTTTTGCACTGCGTGGTGCATGAGAGGTCAGCGTGTTTCCATTTTTCGACGCGCTGAAACAATTGTGCTGCCGCAAATCGAAATGTCGGACGTCGACAAGCTACCACTGCGCCGTGTTTGGCTGCGGCAACGGCTACGAAAGCCTGAAAGACTGGCAGCCAAGGCATGCGAAGTGCGCAATGTTTTTGAATGACTTCGCTTCTCTCAGGTTCCACGCCTTCTTCTCCGACAACTAGTATATTATCATATGGGGTGTCTGCACTTATGGCCATTTCTCCAAATCACCATGCCAGCTTGTGATTGTGCTTGGGTGCTGGTACACTTTATCATCTGCACCAAAGAGAACCAATGTCAAGGCTGACGATTAATGCACAAAATGTTTGGCCAAGAGTTGTTCTCATGAACCTCTCTGGTTTCTATGCTACAGCTCATGATTTACAATGCCTGCGGCTAGAAAATGTTCCATCTTAGTGCGTGCAATTTCGAGATTACTGAATGAGCACTTTTCAATCTACATGACAGAAAGGCCCGCATGACATGTGTTCTTTGGCGTAGGTACGCGTTTCTAACGTTTCGTCGAGAGCACGTTCTTTCTCGACTTGTCAATTTTGTGACGATAACTGGGGTAGCGTTATGACAACCGCACTTTTTTTTTTCGCGCGGCAGCCTGGGTGTCGTGAATAATCGGCCCACGTTCGTTAAAGCCAGGTCGTTACCTGGACACGTGCGCTCGTCGTAATGCTTCTGAAATACTCTCCAGGAAACAAATTGACAATAATGTTACCAAAAACGAGTGCCCTTTCGGCGTATCGCTAGTCGCGGCGGCTCGTGCCGAAGCGAACTTACGCCATGCCACGCTTCCAGATGTGCAACAGGCTTATTTTATCATTGGTGTTGTTTCTACGCCGAATTTTGAGCTCACACGTCGTACTTCTGTTCCTTATCCTGTGCAAGGATCAGAGGCCACAAGCTACGACGGCGACACGAATAAACACAGGCATCGGTGTTTGTGCTCCTGTCGTTCCGTGAGCATTGTATTGCAACGTACCAAGCGAAACCAAAAGGGTCTGTTAGGGATTAGAGTTACGTTGAACTTGAATAATCACTGCACGGAAACCCGGGAGCCATCTTAAACACTAATGCGCGTACCTAGCGCGCAGCCGGACAATGGCCTACGTGTTCGCTCGTCTCCATTTACGTTTCTCCGATTATACCTCGACAGTTGTCCTAAATGTTAACGCTCTCTTATAGTGATTATTCCAAGAACCTCACCCGGCCAGTTGTAACAAAACATACAAAGCAAGTACCAATTTACACATGCTGCTTAAGAACTGCATTGGCATTATTCTCATCGTCGGCACTGCTGCGGGAACCTCTCGTGGGCCGCCGCTGCTTGCTGTTTCAGCCATTTTGAAGCTGAAAGCTCAGGGATTATTTATCAGCGCCTTTACACTCGAAAAGCATTGCCCTGTTTTGCCCGTGTACCGCGAAGAACAGCAATACCTTGTGATCCGAGCGCATACGCTGCATACACCGCCGCGGAACCCCACACACCGGAAGGGCGGCGAAACGTCGCAGACGATAGACGGCGCTGCGGCGGTGGAGTGCTTTAAAAATGGCAGCCTCCTTGTGAAATTAGTGTATACAGCGTCGTCTAAGAGTGTACCGGAAGTTGGACGCTTGTTTCCGAAACGCAGGGTTTATTCTGTATACGCGCATTGCGCGCGATATTTTGTTTGTGTCATGTTGCCTTGCCGTTTCTGCCTAACTTTCCTGCCTGGGCGAGCTTTACGAGGTGGGAGTCGAACCGCGGTACCTCTTCGTTGTGTCTAGACTTGAATCGTTGTCGTCGTGGAGCACCGGAAGCGGAAGCAAGGGTGAGGAAGTAGAGCCGGGAGGGAACAGGCGCCCGCTGTCTGCGTGCCCAGGCCGGTGAAGGCCCACGTCTTTCCGGTTTTGGACAAATAGAGACGCCTCGAGCGCTGGATGAAAAGAGGCAGCTCTATCCTCTGTGTAGGCACTTTGGAGCGCCTACTTCTTCCCAGCGCACGCTCGCCCTTATTCGCTGTTCAGTCGGCCCTTTTGTTGTGGTTGCAGGTCTTCGCGGTCTTGCCTTTGTGGTTCATGCTTATACAGACTGTCGCTGTCTCTACTTCGTGGCGTGAGCTGCGCGTGGCCTCAGTGCGACCGAGGTCATCATTCTTCGGTCTTTCGCGGCAACTCTGCCTACTCGAGAAGGACTTTTTCGGACGCGAAGGTGGCGCCACTGACAGCACTCTCTTGGTGGAAGGAATCGCAGCTGGTTGCGAGGTTCTTTAGAAAAAGACCTCTTTGTTTCAAACGCTGAGCCGGTGGACACAAAAGCCAGGTCATTTCCCGTAGCCGCGTTATATATGAGACGGAGTACAGAAGCCATGCCTTGCGGAAATCAAAGGATTGTCAGTTTATGTTTTTGCCTGCTTATATTGGTGCGCACCGTGGCTTTCGTATCAAATTCACGTAGAAATTGCTTTTGCGTATTATCTTTGTAAAAATTCAAAACGGCAGACTCGTTGTTCTGATTAGTATTGGCGTAACTTGTAGTACTGCGCAAACGCGAACGCAGGAACATAAGAGACGAATACGCAGCACTTTGTGTTCGTTTGCTCTGTCGCCCTATGTGCCCGTTTGCAGAAACTCCTGAAACGATCTGCTTATTACATCGATCTGTTAATCGGTTACTGAAATGAACTACGAAGGGTAATCTTCGAGTGGCAAAAACCTGCAATGAAAGAATATATAGTACTTTACATAGATACCCGAAACGCTAAGCAGAGTAGATGCTTCTTCTTTGAACTGCACACGAAGACGGCGTACAAGAATACATCCCGTTATCAAGAACGGATGCTGCGATGAAAATCCGAGAGATTGCCAATGAAGAAATACAAGCCTTGTGGAACCCACCAAGTTTACAGCACACACGACTGCATAGACTGGACCCGTGTCGTCGACTTCGGCCTCCGTCCGGACTCTCTATACTCGAGGTAACGGTGCTTTGTCGACTGTGGCTTGGTGTTGCTTTCACCAAATCTTTTGCCTTCCGAATCGGCATGGTAGAGAGTGCTACTTGCAGCCAGTGTGACAGCGAAGAAACGATAGACCACGTTCTTTGTCGCTGCCCTCGCTACAGCTCGCACAGACTGTCGCTAGCTGCTGTGTTGGCCCGCCTTGACGACAGACCCCTGTCGGAACAGGCAGTGCTGGAATGCCGACCCGAAGTGTCTGCACAGCGAAAATCATTTAAGGCCTTACTGAACTTTTTGCGTGCCAGTGGCCTATTGAATAGGCTGTAGCACTCCCGCTCTACAGCTTCCTTTAGTTTATACCACGGTGTTAGAAGTACAGGTGGAACGACGCAGCACCGGCGCTGTGCGCTCGCTGCGTCGAACTTCGGTTCCTCCGCGCCGTCACGCCGCGAGGTGGCAGGAGCAGTCAAGAGGCTCACAGCTGCGCTAGAGTGTACTAGAATATTTTAGCTGCGCGCGCCGGGCTCTCTTCCGACCAAGCCACGGTGACGAAGCAGTTGTCGCCACATTGCTTCCTCGTTTAATTCTTTTTGTGCGATGGCAGGTCATGCTATTCGAGTGAGAAAGCCGTGAAATGGGCAAAAAGTGTTTTGTGCCGCGGTGCAACTCTGTGTACAAGACCTGCACTGAAAAGTCGATTTTTCTGCACCCTGAGATGCGGAACGCCTGAATGTTTGGCGCCATGCGATTCCGCGCAAGGACCGCGTGCTGCAGTCGACTGATTACGTGTGCGAGAAGCACTTCGAGCCGAGGTACATAACGAAGACGTGGGAAGCAGTGTACAAAGGGCACGTTCTTGTGAGCACATCACGAAAGGCGGCTCTGGCTAATGACGCCGTGCCGACGAAGTATTGAGTTCGTTTTGAGTTCATCGTCTTGAGTTCATCCACGCCGTGAGTTGGCCCGTTTTTTTTTAACACCTACGTGCGTTTGCAGTCTTTCTCTCTCTGTGCGAAAGCTACGCTTGTTAACAATGAGAACATATGGGGTTTTACGTGCTGAAACCACGTTATGATTATGAGGGACGCCGTAGCAGAGCTCCACAAATTTCGGCAAAGTGGTGTTATTTAACATGCACTGACATCGTAGAGTACACGGGTCTCTAGCATGCCGCCTCCATCAAAATGCGACCGCCGCGGCTGGGATCGAACTAGGGAACATCGGTCAGCAGCCGAGTACCGTAACCGGTGTACCATCGCGGTTGACTGGCTACGCTCGTAAAGACTCCGCACACCGCGATCGACGTGTTCCTTGAAAGACGAAGTAGTAACGCTGTCTTCGGGTGACTATGCGAGACATAAACAGTGAAATATATTCCTCAGTTGGCAACAGAGAAGAATCGGAAACATATATCCACCATTCATAATGTCTCCCCTTCTCGCAGTGCCAAACCAGGATGCTTTTTCATATCCTTCGTCGGTGCCTCAAACTTAGCTGCTGGCATTCGCTAAAATTCAGTATTTTATGCACGACCAGCTAAACAGTCGTATTCGTGACACATGTTTTTATCCACGATCAACGACCGCAAATTACTTCGAATGTTCGCGACAGCACAGACACTGTGCATTTTCTGTTGTAATACTACGGCTAATGCGGTATTTTTTCTAACTATCTAAACTATACTTCTACAAATAGAACTAATTTTTGTCATATTTCAGCGTGACGTCACTGTCATATCTTTAATTGTCCGAATGAGGAAAGCATATGTTGAATTTGCCACCGCCAACCTTCGCGGTGGCAAATTCAACATATTCAACAGGTAGCGGCTGTATCGTCCAAATTTCGATTTATTCGAAGCTATTATTTATTTATTTATTTTTGCGCTCGTTATAGCGCGAACGCACAGTTTTTTTATTCATTTCGAGGGGCGGTCGCGGCTCCGAAGCGACCACGCCTGATAACGCTCTTGAGCCACCAGTAGTGTAGCGCCATCTAGGGCCCTGTGAACAAGACGCCACAAACCGCGGACAAAAGTTCGCCGCTTCCGGAGGCGCCGTCGGTCCACCTATAATACTTCTAACACCGTGGTTTATACCTTTTTTTTTGTCGTGCTCCTGCTTCTCTGCGCTGTCCTTTCCATCTTTCTTTCCCTTTCCCCCTCCCCTTAGTGTAGGGTAGCAAACCGGATGCTACAATTCTGGTTAACCTCCCTGCCTTTCTCTCGTTTTATTATCTCTCTCTCTTCTTTGTAATATACGAGGCGCCTCACGACACTACATGTTCTGGGGGCGTTGTATGCAGAGATATGTTGCTTGCTTTCAGATGCAGATCGATGTGAAGAAACATGCCTCAGGAGCGTTAATTTCTGCTCGGCCTTGATGTGAAGTATGTAAGGATAGATTAACAGGGCTAGAAGTTTGATGAGCCTTGCCACACGTGATTTCCTCCTCGTAGTGCCAGACAGCCCTCCTCCTCCTCCTCCTTCCTTGCTAGAGTGCGCCTCGTGTCTGGGCGCACTCATGATGATGCACAGAACCGCCATAGCTGGCCGCTCTGCAGCGTGTGATCCTCTTTCGGGGCCGCCAACAGCTTACTCGCGGTGACTCCTATCTCCTACTCCCCCCACAGATCTCGTCATAATGCTTCGATCCTCGTACATCCAACTGCGTCGACACGGGAGGAGGCCTTCGTGTCTCGTACACTACTTGTACGCGTCGCGTCGCTTAGGGCCGTGCGTGCGCAGGTATACGCGGGGGCGAAAGAGTTCGTCTCTCCTAATGAGGCGCCGGCACCGAGCTCATCAGAGTCCTCGAAGACGGCCGCTTCGAACTTGCCATCCATGCTCGGAAGAGTTTGCCTCGCCGGTGGACTAACGAGCACGGCTCGTTAGCCTTTCGTTCCCGGACCGGGGATTCCTTTCGCATTGGTGGCCTCGCGCGCGCTCGTGCGATCAACGTGTGTCGGTGGATATATACACCTGGATGATGGTTCCTGCGGTTTTGTGTCTTTAGTCCCGTCCTTCGTGCTGTTATATTTTGCAGATGGGGAAACGCGCCCTCGTGGGGTTCATGGAAGTAAGCAGCGCGAAAAGCAAGACGACGCACAGGGACGAATGACAAGAACAAGCACAGTGGGGTTCCCCTGTGGGATCGGGAACCCGTGGGGTTCCCAATCTGATGTGAAACGATCATAGCTTTCTTTTTAGTATGTTTGTTTGCTTGCCCCGCGAGGGCACTGCCTATTTCTTGGCTTTTGCTGCCCCTCATTAGCTCCAATTCGCTTTGGCGTGTTTGCCGAACACACCTGTCATCGCGAGTATTTACAACGTGTTCCCAATCTCCGAGATTAGCAGCGGGGTTTCTTTTTCTTCTTGCTTGTTGTGATATTGCGCGCTGATCTGTCGTTATACACCTCTTGTACGTGGGGAATCTTGTTGCGTGTCGCTTTTTGCACGCCAGTAAACGCATAATCAGTGCGTAATCAGTAACGTATACAAGTCGACGTGTACACTTGCATAGTGTTCTACGTACCGCGTAACCACCACGTGCTCCATCACTACAAGTCGCTCCGAAACTGCATATAGACAGGAGACGGTCGTTTGTAATCGCCAGTCGCATATGTATAGCATACCATATTGACGGCGTCTTGCCAATATTTCGGAAAGGTGGTCGATATGTATGCTGTTGGGCATAGCAGAGTATGCAATGACGGATACCCCATTAAAACACTGGCATAGCCTGCACGCGTTCGTATGGTTTGCAATTGGTGCCTTCGCGGGAACCTCCGCATAATGCCGTCTGCATATCCATCTATCTAACATGTATACATATTCGTGACAGAGTCCGTAGAGACAGCTTCCATAGTTTTCATGTGTACAAATTGCGGCGACGTCGCATGACATACTTCGTTTATATGAAAAAAAAAAACTTACTACGCATCGACGGTCGTTAGTCAGAGCTTCTGGGTAGTTGGTGCATGTATGACGATGCGTATCGGGGTTTACAATTAAGGATGCTCGTTGAAACGACGCTATAAAGGAAAGCCTGCACTGGTTCTTATATTCTTTAATTGAATTCCTTTGTGTAAAACTTCAATTAAAGTATATCCGTGAGTCTATTACCTTGAAAAATCATCAAAGGTTTTTTTTTTATTTGCGACATAGACGTGCTCTTACGGCATAATATTTGTTGTGTATATTAGTACTAAATGTGCGCCGTTAGGCCGGGGTTATGTATGAAGTGAAGAAGTATTTTGTAAACGTTTCTAGTCAAGGAGTGTTCTATGGTAAAATTTCATACACTGGCTTTGTCTTCAGTGAATACAAAAACTATTCTTTGATATCCTAAGTGGTGCATATTGAGAATAAGATTTGTCTCGTCTCGCCGTCTGTCCGTTAGGCTAACCACGACCGAAGGAGTCGATGTACTCAGCGGTCTGTCGTTGAATAGCGACAAAGTTCGGGATGCACTTTGAATGCAAAGCAAAAGTACTTCTACTGAAAAAGTCAAATTTAAAAGCTATGTCGGGTTTTACGTGCCAAAATCACGATATGATTATGTGGCACGCCGTAGTGAAGGGCTCCGAACACTTCGACCATCTGGTGTTCTTTAACGTGCACTGACATTGCCCAGTACACGGGCCTCTAGCATTTCGCCTCCATCGAAATGCGACTGCCGCGGCCGCGATCGAACCCACGACGTTCGGGTCAGCTCAAATTTAAGAAGCGTTCAAGTATGCATGAGCATTTTGTGGCGATTTGGCGCATCATTTTTCTACTTATATTAAGGTTATTTGTATGCCCATCTTTGTAGTAAAGAGAGAGCGTCAGTAAGAGGATGCTTTTGCAAGGGGAGAACTCTATTTGCATAGCCACCGCGTTCACGTCCGAGGTGAACACGAAAGAAAAATTGGGTCGTACGCACCTAAAATTTCCCCTTTAGTTTGTAGCTCTGTGTGCACTTTTGGTGATTCTTGTCGTGAATTTATGCCAGAGGGCATTGGTAGGTATAAAAATATAAAACAAATCATGCCGGTGAGTCAAGAATAACGTGGGAAACTTTCTATGCGAATGCAGAAGAGTTCGCGTTTCAGGAAGGTGCGCAGTGCTTGGATTACTCAACAAAATATTTTGTTTGCCGAAAAGTACGGATATTGCATGCACAAACAAAACTTCGCAAGAAAAACAAGCCATTTTCCGCGTCTCGCTCTCCTTACTCTCCACACAAAAAAATAAAGATATATAAAAAGAGAGAACAAACGCTCTTTCGTGAGCGTGTGCGTGAGAGCACAGTCCTGAGGCTATGACTGTTGCGAAACTGCTATTTCAAATCTTGCCGTTTCCTGGGGCTATTTCTTGCACTTCATTTTCTCTCGCCGTCTTTCTTTCTCTCTCTTTTATATCTCCCTTTGTCATTCGCCAACTTAGGGTAGACGCTTTTGTGGTCCCTGCCTTCTGTCTTTTTATTTCCTTCCTTTCTAATAGCTGTAGCACTGTAACTCCGTATTGATGACGCCATCAGTACCCGTCTACTAAAACGGCCCTCCGCTTCGAAGAGCTCATGGGTTCTACGATCCTGATACCACACGGGTATCGTCCTCGAAGTTCTAGCGTAGAGGGCAACATTCTGAGAGTTCTGGATCACATTCCTACAAGCTAGGTACTCCACCCTCTCACTTTTTCCCGCGTGTGAACGCCTTACGTCTCGAAGGCATCGATATCGGAAGTGTGGTGCATGCATTCGTATGGCTCAGCTAGAAATAGACACGTGAAGTCAGCGTCAAAAGTTAAGATACCACGAAACACAAGAAAACGCTATTCCTGCTACTTCGACGGGAACCCTTGAATTCTGATAGGGACCTCTGCTGGGGTTCTCACGTGGCCTACCTAAAGAGGCGCCTGACGGACATTGCCCATCTATTCAAGTATCTTGGAGGGAAAACCTGGTGGACCTCAGTTCATGCTATGATGTAACTGTGCAAGACGCTTTTTCTCGGCTATTTTCGATACAGCTTGCCTGTGCTGAACAATACCTGCAGAATCAATATTCCAACACTCGAAAGCGTTCAGGCTATGGATCTTAGAGTTTGTCTAGGGCTACCGCGATGTTCGTGAACAGCTGAGACCATTGCGATTGCAAACGACTACCCGGCCAAGACGCATATTGTAATGGAAGCCCTCAGAGCACACGTGAGTCATCTTACTCGCGCCCCTACCCATCATTTAGCCTCCCTGCCGGAAAACCGGCCTCGAGCCTCATTTTGTCAGACAGTCCTGTCTTACCGTACACGCCTACCAACAGGATATATAGCTCCAGCAAGAGTTCCTACTCCCCCATGATGTATGACTCATCCACAAGTTCGACTCACGGTTCCAGGTATAAGATAAAAAAGCACAGCTTTTTTCTTCAGCGCTCAATCAACTTTCTCTTCTTTTTTGTATGAGACGTGCAGTGAGCATAGTCATCTATACACTGATGCCTCAACCACCGTGAATGGGTCTGCAGGGTCAGTGACCGTTCCTGCAAGAACAACCACCATGAATGTTAGGCTATCCCACCAGACGACATCGACAGCTGCGGAACTTGCTGCTCTGCGTAGCGCACTTAGTGTAATTCCTGACCAACCACCCAAGAACTGGAGCTTGTTCACGGACTCCAAGGCAGCTCTACAGCGCCTGATATTCGCCTTATGGTGGGGACCTCACGAGCAACTAGTATTGGAAATTAGAGAGCTGCTCCATCAACTCTTCGTGCAAGGACCTCTTCGTGCGCAGTAGCTTCCAAGTCACTGCGGCATATTGGGCAACGAACATGACGACGCAGCTGCTCGAACTGCACACGAAGAAGGAGTACAAGAATCCATCCCATTATCAAGAATGGATGCTGCAATGAAAATTTGAGAGATTGCCAATGAAGACATATAATTCTCGTGGAACACACCAAGTTTACAGCACACACGACTGCATAGACTGGACCCGTGTCGTCGACTTCAGCCTCCGTCCGGACTCTCTCGACCAGAGACAACGGTGCTTTGCTGACTGTGGCTTGGTGTTGATTTCACTAACTCGTTTGCCTCCCGAATCGACATGGAAGACAGTGCTGTTTGCAACCAGTGTGACAGCGAAGAAACGATAGATCACGTTCTTTGTCGCTTCCCCCGCTACAGCTCGCACAGACTGCCCCTAGCTGCTGTGTTGGCCCGCCTTGACGACAGTGCTAGAATGCCGACCCGAACTGTCTTCACACTGAAAATAATTTAAGGCCTTACTGAACTTTTTGCGTGCCAGTGGCCTATTGAATAGGCTTTAGTACTCCCGCTCTACGCCTTCCTTTTGTTCATATTTTTATCGCGCGCCTGCTCTTCTCTCCGCTTTTCTTTCCATCTTTCTTTCCCTTTCCCCCTCCCTTTAGTGTAGGGTAGCAAACCGGTTGCTACAATACTGGTTGACCTCCCCGCCTTTCTCTCGTTTCCTTATCTCTCCTCCTTGAATTTTGATTTCCCACATGTTCTAAAACGCGCTAACAACTTGTACTGTGGAATTCGACCGGATACATCGCAAATTGCTGGGAAAGACAGTTTTCTCAGACCTATAGTGGTCTCTAAACTTCTGACGCCGACTGAGCGCGCACTGGGAAGCGCGTCCTTGAATAGTGTGGTCAGACTTAAGTTTTCTTCTGCGTAAGGAAGACCCTGAAAACTCAGCCTGACATGAACTAGACATACATACCAAGGACGAAGAGCAACCATGCGTGTGCGAGTACGGGAGAAAACAAGAAAACGCGTGATAACATACGTCGAGCGATACGGCATGCACTTCGAAGCCAAAGCTGCCACGAGAGAGAAACAGCGCGACCCTGATTCGGTCCATTTGTTCTCGCCGATCGCGCTCTCTGCGATGCGGCTTCTTTCTGGGAGCCTTTTGTGTTTTGGATCGGCCCTTGGCTCTCTCGTGAGAGAACGGGAGCTGGCGCCCGAATGTGGCGGCCGTTCGCCCGAGCGTCGGTTTTGTGGCAGCCGCAGCTAGTTTGC
The DNA here is from genome assembly GCF_013339695.2 of Rhipicephalus sanguineus. NCBI lineage: Eukaryota > Metazoa > Arthropoda > Arachnida > Ixodida > Ixodidae > Rhipicephalus > Rhipicephalus sanguineus. The sequence continues at coordinate 70,974,905 of NC_051180.1, read as the reverse complement.
GTGGCCGAGCCGAGCCAATGGGAAACGCTTTTGGCTTGCCCGCGAGCGATCGGGATGCACCGTAGCCCCAGCGTTTTTCCGGAGAAGAGGAAGAACGGGGCAATGATTAGCCGCATCGGCATTGCAAATGGCCTTCATCGATGCGATGACGGATGTTCGAATTAGGAGCGCGATTTAAACGAATACATGGGCTCCTGTTCCGGCCGGGATTGACTCGCTTTCTTTGTTGCCCACCCCCGTTTTTTGTTTCTTGTTTATGTCAGTGTGTGTGTGTGCGTGCGTGCATGCTTGTGTATGTGGTTGCGTAGGGCGCGCGCGTGTTCGATGTCATTATTAGGCATTCGATTACTTCTTCGTGACCTCAGTTGCTGTACAGTCGAGCGCGATATGAAGGTTATCGCGCGAGCGTCGACCAAGAGCTACAACAGCGCCACAGCCCAGAATCCTCTTTCGAGGAGAGGGTGGTATCGGGCAAGCTTCACTCACTCTTTTTGCTGTTGCTTAAGCTGCGATCTCTCCCCTCTGAGGAAGGCACATTCTCATTTCTTTTTTTTGTATGACAACGCGACATATTTTGTTCAACTTAGCAAGCCGTTCAAACGAAGCAGTTCCAAGCACCAGCTTTACCAGATCTTTCGCCGGAATTTTGTTATCGTCGGCGAAGATAAGAGCCAACGAAAATATACTTGATCGCAACGAATGGAAAGCTTAAAATAGAAAGAAAGGGTGAAGAATTCGTCGTAGGGGCGATTGTTGTAGCATGGAACAGCCAACTAGGGCGAAAAGAATGCGTAATCTTGATTTTGACTGTTCCGAAACATGCCGCTACGCCCCTGGGACGCTAGGCAGGCCGACGCTCGCGCGATCACCTTCATATCGCGCTCGACTGTACATCTGTGCTCACTAACGTTCATGTTTCGTGACCACGTTTCTTCTGCGGTAGCTTTTCTCTCTCTCATCTTTCTATTCCCTTTGCCTAATCCCTTAGTGTAGGGTAGCCAACCGGAAGCTTTCCCTGGTTAACCTCCCTGTCTTCTGCCTTTGTTTCCTTCCTTTCTTCCTTTATGAAAAAGTAATGTGAGCTAAAGGAATGCTTGAACGCCGACGCCGCGTCGATTATGGACGGACACCGGTGCTCGTCTGAAGGCTGCTTGAGAAAGAAGGAGAAAGCAATAACGCACAATTTGTGTGGACCAGTCCGGTGATCTACACTGACATGGCGTTGAATATAAGCCTTGTTGCGACTAATGACGACACATCGTGTATCGTGTGCGCCGAAGTGCGCGTACTGGCACTGTAGTCTTTTCTTCTTTCCTGGCGTGCTTAAATTTGCCAGGACCTCAAGTGCTTAGTGTGCGTACACACATGGGCGGGGTACAACAAAGTTGTTTTTCGATATCGGGTCACATTTTACAGCCTTCAAGCAAGAAGTTAAGTGCTATCGAGTGTTTATTTTTAGGTCCGATGTTTTTAACGTTGATTGAGTTCAGTAACTTTAACTCTTTCTTTTTAAGCTTGGCTAATTTAAGGATAAGCAGTGAACATATATGGGGAACATTCAGCAGTAAATACCTCCATGAAGATGTACACGTTCTGATCATGCATGATTGTGGCTCATGGTTGAGCTAAACAATTTGCAGTGGCTTAGCTCGGCTATGCCAGGATAAACGTAGCGTTAGGAAAGGTTCAGCTGATTATTCTGAGCTTTCCAGATTGTCTAGGATTAGCTTGATTGTCATGCTTACTGCTGCTCCAATGACACACATTCGGCCACATCGTTCAGAACCGGTAGACCTGGCGGCATGGCCGGGTAACGATACCCATTGGTAACGCTAAAGAGCGGAATGTTCTGCTTAACGAGAAAGTTCTTGCACGTTGTACAAACCCGCGCCACGGTTTCACCCCACTAAGCGCCGCCACTAAGCTCAACGTTTCACGCATGGCCCTACTTAGCGGCGTCGAGTCTTTCATATGCCATAGTCTTTCACACACGTCGCACACGTATCCAAACGGATTGTTTACGAAGTCCGTCTCGAAGGTTCGAGTCGCACTGGCGCTTTCGCTAAGTTTCACAGTATAGGCAGTCGATCGGCGAGCCTTGACGTCATTGACGGCGTCTTGTTGTTGCTGCTGCAGAGGTGGTCAGGCACGTCGCTCAGCATCCTGGCGACGCCGCTTTGCTAGACGTTCCTCCCTTTCCTCCTCTGTTCATTCTTCGCACGCTGAGCCGCTAATTGCCAGGTAACTACTTCGGGATCTGAAGACATAAGCTTCTCGGCTCTTCTGCGCCGTTGAGCAGCATTTGCGCTCTCCTTCTCCATGGCGTTACCCACCTGCAAACGTCAGTCAGAGGCGCTATCAAACGGCACTAGCGCATTGTCAGACGGCGACTGCACAGCGAAGGCGAACAGCTGAGCGCGCCATGGCTACGACGTCACCCCTCTCGAACGCGCAGAGCAGCAGCGGCGAGTCGCGCGCGCCGGCGCCAGTCTGTCTGCCCGGGTACGACGCCACTCCTCCCGCTCTCCGCCACCAGCAGCGGCGAGCCGCGCGCGGCGGTGGCGGAGAGCGCGCGAGATGCCGGCTCCGCACTCATCCTCGCGCATGCGCAACACGGCTGATGATGACCCACGCGAAATCGGCTCCGGCTAGGCAAGTGTAGCTAACGCTACAATATTCTCATCGCCGTGTTGTCTCCAGAGATACAGGTAACCGACTGCTTATCTGGTCTTTTGCAAAAAGGTGTACTTGAAAGCTGAGCTTCTAAGGACGGAATAACGGGCGATAAAATGTTTGTATATTGTAGTAAAGGAGAGAGAGAGAGAGAGATAGAAAGTAAAGGAGACGCAGGGAAAGAGAGAATGAACATCATTATTTAAGAGTATAGCTTAGGAGAGGCGTCCGTAGTCCAGGATCCTTTGAGCTTGGTCCGCGTCCTGGGTCCTCGCGACCATCCTTAGCTGATCCTCGAGGCTGCAGCCGGGAAAAGGTCTCTCCCAAAGCTCGTTGGTGTGGTAAGGTTGGGTGGTTTTTATGGGTATTTTACGTAGTCTCATACTTTACGCTGAAGAAGCAATGTAGCAAGCCAGGTAAAACCTGATTTGCTACCCTTCTTTGGTAGATGGAGAATAGTACGAAGCGTCTGCGTTATGTTTACGCGAAATAGAGCATGTATTTTGTTTCCACGTGCCTTCTAGCGCCTCCTTCCAGCAGCCTTTCTTTACTTAGCATCGAGAAGACACAGTTCTCAAACCCCTTTTGATGGCTGTTTTTAAATACGAAGCATTTATAGGCTAATCTTAGACACTTCTATCTATCTATCTATCTATCTATCTATCTATCTATCTATCTATCTATCTATCTATCTATCTATCTATCTATCTATCTATCTATCTATCTATCTATCTATCTATCTATCTATCTATCTATCTATCTATCTATCTATCTATCTATCTATCTATCTATCTATCTATCTATCTATCTATCTATCTATCTATCTATCTATCTATCTATCTATCTATCTATCTATCTATCTATCTATCTATCTATCTATGTAACCGCCTACGTATGAGTGTGCTCTCGTGATCGCCTCTTTAACTTGGCGTAGACCAAAATTGGCATGGGAGGAGAGGATTTGACGAATATGACTGTCAGGTTATGACATGAATAACGTGAAAATCCTGTCGCGTACATCGTCAAACCCTTTCCTCCAGACACGTGTGACACATACCCGTGCACCACGGGCCGCGGTGTACGGGTCTGCGCCTCAGGTGGCTGATAGTTTATATCTACCCTGGAATGGCGAGAACAGACATTGGTAATTTAAATGTGAGAGCGTTAAGAAAAACCGACATCGGCAGCGTTGACCCAACGAATGGAAAGAATAAAATTAGTATCCCAGCACGAATCAAAACGACGCATTCTGCGTGACAATCGGGTATTCTACTACAGAGCCACGCCAGGTCTATAAACATGTTTGGAAAAACATCCTATGCAGGCGTAGTGTCGGTGCAACGTCAATTGTGGTTGTTGTGCTGGCTGTCTAATTTTACAAGAAAGCAATAAACACTACATATGTATTCCTACGATATAGGCATCATATCAGATTAACGTCTGTGGTTCCAGTGTTGGCTCCGCTTTTATGGCAGTCTGATAAACATTACATTTTATTAGTATGATTCAGCAAGGTATATCAAAACATTGCTCTACCCCGGAGGAATACATTAACGAACGTTACGTGTGATATTCACACGATTGCACCATAAAGTGCACTTAGTTTCGATAATACTGACGTGTGTACTCTAAAGTGAGGGCTGACGTTACGTCGCACCATGAGTTACCCTCTAAACGCCAGTGTTATCAACGTGCCTAGTAAGACCACGATGCGCACAGAGCTACTACACTTGCAAAAACACATCGATCCACCTCGTAACGTTTGGCTCAAAGACAGCATAGAAGTACTCGCTGACTGCTTCGCATGGAACCGATTCCCACAACGCGTGAGAACTGCCGAATTTTTATTGCGCAGACACTGCTTAGGTTACCCTGAAAGGGCAAGAAAGAAAGGAAAAAGGAATGCGGGGGTGTGGATTTTATTGTTTTTTGTTGTTTTTTTACGTGACAACAAGAAAACATAAATCAATGCGGTCCGCCAATTACAAATGGCCCTTACAAAATGTTTCACGAGTTCGGTCTCTGATATTTACGGAGCTTTTTAGTTCTTCCTACGCGCGTACGTGTGAGCCATCGCTCGCGTCTTCGCTGCCGAACCACTTCGTATTTTTCAGACAAAGGGGAGCTGAGCGTGACCTTTGGCGTGTCGTACTCGTAGGTTTCGTCCGTTTCTCTTCGGTTTCCAGGGACAGAAAAAGGAGTCGCTCGAGAGCGTTCGCGCGGAAGAAAAAGATTCCACTTTTTTTCTCGCTAGATGACCAGCCGAGTGGCAAAAATACTCGCGTTTCCGACGCTGAAAGCGAAAGTGTCAGGGCAGAGGTTTGCCGAAGTCGAAGAAGAGAGCAGCAGAAGAACCTGGCTTTCTTTCTCCCTGATTTGTTTTTTTTTTCTTTTCCCCCGCTTCCTATAATACGGACTGTTCACGCTGTTTCCTTTGCTAACGACGCAGTCAAAAGAGCAAAACGGACTAAAGGAAGCAAGGACTGGAAAAGGGGGATACCGTGGAAACAGCGGATAAGTGTGAGCTTCCAAATCCTCGCCGTTCATCTTTCTTACGCAAGAGGCGAGGAACCCGCGTTCTCCCGACAGCTCCTCGCGCAACTTTCGCTGCACTGTCGTCTTCCTCTTCCTTCGTTGATTTTATTCCGCGTTCCACATTTTTTTTCTTTTTTGCTTGATGTATAAACACCCAGCGCTTTCTCGACGCCTTCGCTGCTTCGCCATCCAGACGGAAAGTAATATGACAAGAAAGAAGCCTCTTCTTCTTATTTTTTTTTTCGAACCTGCCCACCCTACGTCCGTGTGGCAGTACAGCACGGGAGGTCCTCCGCGTCTCCAGCTTCCAAAAGGCTGTCTCTTTCTTGTCTGTCGACGCGTGCGCCCTCAAACGCACACACCAACACTCCTCGTCCTGACCCGGGTTTAGGCCTCCAAGCGCGGTGTTCAGACTGTGCCGCTGGCGCTGCTGTTGCTGCAGCCTCGGCGTCCTCGATGCTCTGTACCGTCGTCCCCTTCGACAATAGATCCTAATGCGCCGTGCGCCTTGTCGCTTATGAGTTCTATTATAAAGCCATTCCCTTCCTTTTTCTCGAACAGCGTCGGTCGCCAGCCTGTCTTTGTCGGTGCGTTACTTCGTAGTTCGCCTTTCCTGCTTGTTTCTTTTCTTATTGGTTCCCGTGTTCCCATGTCTGTGCCTTCTTGGCTTCGCCGTCTCATCTGCTGTCCCGTTTAACATCTGTCACAATTCGCCTTCGGAAGAGAACCGCTGCGCTGCCGCTCCTGCAGCTGCCGCAGCAAAGCCGAGTCGTCGAATGAAAAGGAATCGCGTCGTGATTAAAACAACAGGAGAGATTTTAAAAGGGAGCAGCAGTTCGGAGTCAGCGTTCTCCCTCTTCACATCACACGACAGGATGTCACCGTTTCTCTTTCTTTCTTTCTTTCTTTCTTTCTTTCTTTCTTTCTTTCTTTCTTTCTTTCTTTCTTTCTTTCTTTCTTTCTTTCTTTCTTTCTTTCTTTCTTTCTTTCTTTCTTTCTTTCTTTCTTTCTTTCTTTCTTTCTTTCTTTCTATAATAATGCATTTAGAGAAAAAATTATGACTCCTTTCCCAGGAGGAGGGCAGGGGTGGACATTGTCCGCGGTTTTTCATCGAGCCCGCGTATGCTCCGATTAGGCCACTTTAGTTTTTCTTTTTGGTAATATTTGTATTATTTGGTGTGAGAGAACCTTCATTCTGTCTTCCACCAGTGCTCGCGACGCCATCTGTCGTTGTCGTCCTTGTCCCCTTGATGGGTGCGAAAAACATGAGGGTGCGCGTCGGAGTTGCGCGAGGGATATCTGTCAGTGTCAGTGTGTACTCGGCTGGCGCCTGCGTTTCTACAAGGTGCTAGGGGTCTGTTTATTATTATTAATTTGCCATTTGTTACGTTTATGGTGTAGCAGTAGTCTAATTGTTTCTGTATTTGTTCTCACATAAACAGAAAGAAATGACCGCAGACTTCAGCGATGTTTCTGGCTCTTAGCTCATGCAGTGCTACAGCTGCATTTCCCCCGCTACCTGACTTGTGGTATTGTTTGCTTTGTTTTCTCGGTGAAGATAGCTCATATACGCTTTACGGTGTTTCAAAACTAAAAAAAAACAAGACTTTTCCTACAACTACAGTGCAAAACGCGTGATAAAAGTAGCCACTGTGAATCTTGCGGCGGTAAGTGAATACTCGAGGTAGGGTGTATCATTGTTTTCTGACGATCTTGTTTGTTACAAGTTAAACCACGCAAGGTTTCCCGACGCGCTGAACTTCAGTTTAACAGATTGTTTAATATTTATTTCCCTCTAATTTCGCGACAGAACAATAATAATAAACCAGACATGCGAAGTGAAATGTCGCGCGTCGCTTGCCTGGCATCAATCATCACAGGAGAAGATTGGTTTCTTTCTTTCTTTCTTTCTTTCTTTCTTTCTTTCTTTCTTTCTTTCTTTCTTTCTTTCTTTCTTTCTTTCTTTCTTTCTTTCTTTCTTTCTTTCTTTCTTTCTTTCTTTCTTTCTTTCTTTCTTTCTTTCTTTCTCTCTGTTAATTCGGGCTCGACTGTTTTAGCTTTATTTACGACTGCTCATGACAGCCGCTGACTAGGGCCGTTGTTGGGCACGCTTCTGGTTTCAGTTATCAAGTTTTCTTCGCGGAACGCAAAAAAAAATTATAATACAAAAGATAAACAGAAAGAAAAATAGAACGAACGCGTGCCGCCGATTGCTAATTGCTAAACCGATACGAAGCAGTCGTAGAGAGAGAGATAGAGAAATAGATGAAAAGGAAACGCAGGGATGTTAACCTGGCGCGAGTGACCGGTTTGCTACCCTGCACAGGGGTGGGGAAAAGGGGTAAGAAAGAGGAAAGAGAGAGAGAGAGATAAAATGAAAACGAAAAAAAAACACGCACACATGCACGCACACGCAAGACGTTCCAGTCAGAGCCGTTCTGAGAGACCGGTTGAACGCAGAAAGCGCAGTAGCGCTTGCACAGCCTTTTTCTGTAACGTTTGGTCCGGTCGATGGCGCAGGATTCTTTCTTCCGACAGAGTGTGGCCGTCCAACTTATCGAGCGCGTTGCAAAGTGTCTGTCTCTCTGAACAGTACTGTGGGCAGTCGCACAGAATATGTTGAATTGTTTCATCACTGCCGCAGTGGTCGTAGAATATAGATAAAGGAAACGACCTGGTGACACCGGAACGACGTTTAGGAAAGGGAGAGCATAAAAAGGAGCATGTTGGTATAGTGAAAAGGAGGGAAGGGCTAACTTCATTTGCCGGTGAACATTAAGAGAAAGGGTGAGAGGAAAAGTGAGGGTTCCAGAATTCGCTAGAACGACTCATAACGCGTGTGTCGTGAGGGGTAAGATTAAAGCAGAGCCCAGAAATGTGCTGGTTCTGGATTAAAGAGGACAGGAAAGTGACTTGGGAGGAATGCTAAATGAAATATAATTCTAGGGGGCCAGTGTAGGACAGAGCAGGCTTATAATGTACTGGAGGCGAAAATTCAACGCGAATCGTTTAAAAAAAATACAAGCGAAAAACACCGAGGATGAAGAGGATATATATATATATTATATATATATATATATATATATTATATATATATGTATATATATATATATATATATTATATATATATATATAATATATATATGTATATATATATATATATATATATATATTATATATATATAGATATATATATATATATATATATATATATATATATATAAAGCGACGAGGTCTGGAGTCGTAAAATTAAACCCTGGCGTGCGAGGGAGCGAGTGCGCGCGGTCATTTCGTAATTGGAAATGTCGGACGCACTGCCGGAGCCATTTTTGGGCGCTCCGTGTTCGCGTGCTGCTCTCGCGCCAAAGTTTGGAAGCGGCCGTATTGGTTCGGACGGCTGCTCTGTAGCTGCCGTTCTTTCATTTTTCTCCGGCGTGTTTCTACTGGCGTTCATTGACCGTAATGCCTTCACGCGAGGCGCACACTATCGCCCAACCTTCTATTTCACTCTCGTTTATTTTTTTTTTTTTTTCGTCCTTTCTGCATGAACAGGCCAGGGTGGTATACGCTGCAGTCCGGTCTCTGAGCGGTAATCGCTTCGAGGCCGTAAGGGAGCGCCTAAGGAAGTTTTTTGGAAGCACCGGGAAGGGAGGGGGCGCGATCTTCTAGCCCTGACGATTTGGAAGAAACACAGCTTCCGCGTGCGGAAGCATCGCGCGTGTGGCCCGCGCAAGCGTAAGGGATTTTCGGGAAACCTTGTATATAAGCGCACTAGCTCGCGCCGTACTACTCTTGCCCCTCAATTTAGTTCAAAAAAGAAAAAAAAAAGAAAGCCTTACAGCCCAGCTCGCTTTTTCAGGGAGTTAGCGAAGATTTAGAATCATCTCCGCGAGGTCCGCAGTTTGGGATTACTTCATGAAGTGAACGTGTTTCACCCAGGCCCCCGCCTGCCCGACTTGCTGTTTCTTTGAATACTGCCTTTTTGTCTGTTTGCGCTTGGAAATTTAGTTTAGAACTATACTGCGTGTGTGTGGCTTTACGCTGGCGGCGAAGGGATTCTCGTAGCCTGCACTGCATAACGGTTCGATTGGTACACATCGGCTTTTGGAAATGGTCGCCGCAGTGCCCCCATAACCTTGCATATCCAGTTACCACGGAAATAGAGCGTGTATAGTGTAACCGCAGCTCTCCGAAGGATGGCGTAGCCAGTCAGTGGAGGCCTTGTACTTTCGCTCGCGACAGCAGAAACAGGAAATCCACAATTTGGTACTGTTACGGACGCAAACCGCGGAATTCAAGAAACTTGTTGCTTTGTATTCTGGCACTTGACGTCCGGTTCTATTAATTCGCTTATATTTTAAGGTCTGACAACATTTCATAATTGCACGAGCTCGTGTAAGCCCTTCGTCAATGCTTTTTGTGCCCACTGAGTGATAAAGGAGACCTCGGCAAGTTTGTCGCACAATTGTATGAGGAACGGTGATGCTTAACGCATGTAGTCAGGAGCCTTGAAATATCATATTCTAGTACTCTCATCGAATGAAAGTTTTCGGGTGCCTCAACATGCACCCCGACGACAAGCTCAATCGACCAGATGCTAGATGAAGAGGCTCTTAGTCAAATAGTTTTTATGCCTTTCCTTTTGGACGTTGTACAATAAAGCGTTGATTGAGTACGTGTTGTTTTTGAAACGTTGCACTAAAGCTCTGCATTGCACGTAGCCTGGATAGTTCTAACTGTGCACATGGTGGTTTCAAGAGGCTGGAAGATAAATATACCCATGCAGTACGTGTACGCCGTGAACAGTGGCTTGCGGCCTGTGCCGCATCGCTATGCGCGTCATCCCACTCGCCCGTATCACGGTGGCCTTTCAACGCTAACGTACGGAAATAAATTGGTAATTAACCAATGAAATCGGACGTTCTATGTGCCAGAACAACGATCTCGTTCTCAGGTACGGCGTAGACAGAATTCCCGATTAATTCAGAAATTCAGTAATTTTGACGACCCGTAAGCTTTACAACGCCCACTAGATGCCTGGCACTCAAACGTTCTTGCATTCGGCCATTGTCATTCTCCTTACTTGCTATGAAATAAGGAAATCTCAGAAAGCAATGGACATCCTGGCTTACGGATGCCGTTCGTCTATTACGTATCCTTTAGGCTCCAAATGGGCGTGGAAATCTCGTTTCATCTCGTACAGCTGCTAATCACATGACGCAGCAATTCGCGTCTTGTCGGCTCTATTCAGTCTAGCCGCAGTCAGAGCGAACAACTTTTGGGAATGACTAGATGTACCGCGAATGCTTCGTGCTTCATGCCTTTCGTTTTTTGCCTGTGCATTGTCACTTTTATCACGAGCAGCCAGCGCGTTACTAAGATTGCCAGAGAAACCTTCAGAGATTTCGTTAGGCTCTCGCTTTCTTTTCCCACGTCTGACGGTGAAGAAGTACAACTGCGACAGGGGGCCCTAATTGTTGACTCTATTGCATCACGAAGAAAAAGAATAGAGCCCTGTCGTGGTTGACGCAGTCTGTGAAAACACAACCGAAGGGACGTTTCGTCTCTCGCTCTTCCCACGTTTTTACTCGCGCTGTCTTACTAAACGTCCCTCTCGTTTTTGTCGAATGTCGTGCGGTTGTCGCACCAGTTATTCCCAACGCTGCAGATTGCGTTGGGAAATAACAGGCGCAGCGTTCCAGAGCTCGTTGCTGCGCTTCCTTTCAGCGCTTCTGTCGTCTCGGCGTGCGTCAACGTCGATTTGCTCGCATGCTTCTGCCCTTCGACGCCGTCTCTGTCTCTCTGTTCCCTCGGACGCGAACTCGTTAACTTCAGCGCGCCACCACTTTTTTCATTTTTGCACCCCCATTTTGTTGTTTCTCAGCGTCACTACCAGGCTTTGTGTTCGCTCAAACGTTGGCGACCATGTTTTGCTTCTGCGAGATTTTCTTTGCTATTCGCTGCACAGCTGACCCTCACGAGCGCCAGATGCCGCGCGCGATGTCCGGCTTGTCTACTTCGTGAACGGCGTGCGTACGAATTTCGCTAACGGCCGCCACCACTCAGGAAGGTTGTCTTACACCACCCTTTGTTCTGGTCTTTCTCTGTTTCGTCCGGTGTGCGGCTGCCCTGTCCGCGCCCTCGCCTGTCTCTCATTGGGACAGCTCCTCTTCTTTCTCGCCTGATAACTTGGCGTGTGGCCGCAAATATGTAATTTGCCATACCACTGTTCCGCAAAGCCCCACGCTTGCAGCAAGGCGCAGACTATCCCTTCTAGACGCGGTTCCTAGGGCGCTTGCGCGAGCGATCCTTCCTCCCTACCCTCCGCCTAATTCCGCTTTGTTAAGCGTTAAGGAGTGTTGTCCTGTTACCATGGAGAAAGTTTGTTTTCCCGTGTCTTCCACGTTGAGAACGTTACTCAGTTTACGGGAACAGCCTTTTTTGTTATTTTCCAATGCAAGTCGCTTCTTTCCCGCGCGGAGCCTAAATAACGTAGAGGGACGGAATCCACGTGGAACCCATGGTGTGTCCATTTTCTTGCCGCTCCTTTTTTGAGAAGGGCGCAACACAAAGCGCGTCCGCTGGGACGCTTTCTTTTGTCGTTGAATAATGGATACGTTGGCTTAAGTGGGTTGCATGAAAATTCACAGTAGAACCGCCACCGCCGCCGGCTTCTTCGTTATTCTTGGCGCGCGCGATATCCGGCTTAAGTCGTGTGCACCGTCGGGCTTCGTTCGGTCGAGGCGGCGTCGCTGAGTGAAATGCACTGGGGCACATTTGGTGGTGGGAGCTCGCGAAGTGGCCGCTTGTTTGCGTAAGAGTCAGTTTTTTAAGCGAAACGTGTCGGGTGGGTGCATTAACACGTGCGGTTGGTTGGGAGATGGCGTAATGTTTTGGGGTGTCTAGATAGACGAGTTATCTGTGAGGCCTAGCAAGCAAAGGGGGACGTCTTGTTTGCCAGAGTTGACCTCGCCAATGTTCCCTTTCCGAGATGAAAAGAAGGAGGGCGCTCGGTAGTAAGCTTCACTGCAAGGCTAGGGACGGGTATTTGATCGCCTGCCTCGGCTGTTTCGTTCTCTTTTTTCTGTTACATTCCTCCTCCTTCTCAGAGGTAATTCTCGAGCTCTAGCGTGAACAAGATCCTCACGCCAGCGAACAACGTGCTTCTTTCTTTGTTGCTCGCCCTTCCGCTGTGTGTTCCTCCTTTCTTTAGTTAATGCATGACTATCCTACCTTTTATATTACTCACCTGCGTACCCTCGTACTCCTTTAATGTTGATCTTTTTTCCTTCCCGTAACAAAAAAAAAATGTGTAGCAAAATGTGTTCCACCATTCTTCCTCTCTCCTTTTTATTTATTTCTCTCTCCGCGGTCCGTTTTTTCGAGCTTCTTCCAGGCTCGTTTTCTGAAGAGCCCTTAGCTCACATCAGTGCAGTGCTCGCGATAAGCATATAACTCCTCAAGCGAGTGCTCTGTGCTGGCTGGTGCACGCGCGTCACAGGCTTTGTTCATTAATCGATGCTGGCGGCTCTCAAATAAAATTCCGGAAATGCCGTAAGTGTTTTGCGCTCCCCACTACCTTTTCTGTTTTCTATTCCTTTTTTTTCCCACCTCCAATAATTTTTTTAAAATTTACCATCCCTTATTTATTCGTGTTTCTCCCATAAAGAGAAAGCTTACTCTTTTGATGAACTGTGGTTAACCGTGGCACGTGAATTGTTCATAGCTCGAGACCGGGAGGAATAGGACATACGTTGTAATAAGGAAATTAATGGCCATCTCGACCCACCACCGTTAATCGATACTGATTATTTTTACCTGTATTTAGTCACGCGTACTCTTAATGTGGCTGTGTGCATATATAGCGTCGTTATATGATGTAGCTAACTGTCGCAATATTCTTTGAACTCCTATGATTGAGTAAGCGCAGTCTTTCACCATGTTGTGAAGATCTTACTTTCCTTTTACGGCGGCGGTGAAGGAGGCGGAGTTTGAGAGCATGTAGAAAGCACGAGTAAAAACATTGTAGTTGTGCAACTTGAATGCAGCGGTTATAACGAGAATGAGCGAAATGGGCTCGTAAAAAAGATAGAGAAAAAGAAAAAGCGAGGTCTACCCAGAAACATGCATCCCGAACGCCACAAGGAATGTAGGGAGTAGAGAGTAAGGAATGTGCACCCGACTGAAGCATTCCGTATGCCTTCCGAATATTTCCATACGTTTCCGTAAGATTCTTACGGGAATATATGGCAAATATACGAAAAATATATAGACTTGATAGTCAAGATCGTTACTGGTTGTATAATGTTCTACTTGGATTACACTGCGCTGATATTTATTAGTATGTAAAAAAATGTCGCCATTTTCTGGTTTATCCTGTTTTAACGTTTCCTTACATATTGGATGCTGAGTTTGAAAGCTCAATGACCCCATAACGCCTGTAATCTGCTGTATCACTTTGTTTTGCCCATGTATCTGCTATGCCCTCAGCTGAGAGGTGGCAGTATTGAAAATAAATAAATAAATAAAAACATATGGAATTATTGGAATGATGTACGGAACATTTCCATAGTGCGAAAAGATTGTACCACCCAGGAGATTGTGCACTGTACGTCGACGCGACAGAGTACATATCTCATCAAAATGTCGCTATCCTTGTAGTGAACTCGGAAGGTGATTCTAGGTTCCGAACATGACGTTGCCATTATAGGCAACGGGCGCGGGGCGAGTTTGGACTGGTGGCGTCTCTTTCGGTGGAGGCGCGGAACTAATGACATGTGAGTGCCAGAAAGGAGCAGGCGCTTGCTGCGGGGACGCGGTGCTGGATGTTGGCTGCGCTTCATTGTGCTCTCGTCGCTTGTGTCCTGCGCTGCCGAAATGCCTCAGGGAACCAAGCCCGAGCAGACAGGCTGCGCTGTAGGCTGCACAAACAGCTATGCAAACGTGGATAAAGCTGGGGAGTAGATCCAGTTCCATCGGTTCCCGCCTGCAATCGCCGTCGCCGACGGCCTTGTTCGCGCACCGGTCGCCAACGACGGCCCTCGTTGCGTCAAACAACTTGAACTACATAGACTGAAGATAGCTGTTGGAATATTAGAATTGGCGACGCATCGAAAGGAAAAGGAAAGCAAAACGGGAACAGGAGTATGCACGATGTACACCGGAGGAACAGCATGTGCGATCGGCCAAGCATTGCGTAAAGAAAGCGGAAAATCGAACAGGAGACGTAGGGTATCCTTTTCAAATGTTGGGAGACAATGTTAACGTGTAGACAGAATAACAAGGTATTAAATAGTCGGCACATCCCACGCCTTGTGGGAATCGGTTTCATGCGAAGCAGTCAGCGAGTAGTTCTATGCTGCATTTTTTTTTTTGGTGTTGAGCCAAGCGTTACGAGGTGGATCGACGTGTTTTTGTAAGTGCAGTAGTTGTGTACACATCGCGGTCTTCCAGGCACGTCGGCTACACTGGCGTTCAAAGGGTAACTTATGGTCTGAAGTAACGTCAGCACCCACGTTACAGCACATACGTCAGTATTTTCGCTGTGAAGTGCACTTTACGGTACGATTATGTGAACATCATACGTAACTTTCGTTTGCGTATTCCTCCGGGGTCGAGAAACGCTTGAATTTAGCTTGCTGAATCATATAGGAATACAAATGTACCATTTATTACACTGCTGTAAAAGCAGAGCAAACACTGGAACCACAGACGTTAACCTGACATGACGTCTGTATCATAGGAGTACATATGTAGTGTTTATTGCTTTGTTATAAAATTAGATAGCCAGCACCACAACCACAACTGACGTTGCACCGACATTACGCCTGCACAGGGTGTTTTTCCAAAGCAGGTTCTAGACCTGGCGTGGCTCTGTGGTAGAATACCTGACTGCCACGCAGAACCATTGGATTCGATTCCTGCTGGGATCCTAATTTTTATTCTGTGCATTCGTCGGGTCAACGCTGACGTTGTCGGTTTTTCTTAACGCTCTCGCATTTTAATCAGATACGGCGGCGCTACCTGAGAACAGTGGGCCTTCATCCGACAAGACCACCGGATTATGATTTGTGGCTCTATGGGCCCCACCATAGAGCACTGTTGATGTATATAGCGGAAGCCGGCCTCTATCTGTATATTTAACTATGTATGCCGTTGGGCAAACTCTCGAAATTAAAAAAAAATACCAATGTCTCTTCTCGCCGTTCCAGGGTAGATATAAGCGGTCAATCACCTGTGGCGCATACCCGTACACCGATGTCCGTGGTAAACGGGTATGTGCCACACGTGTCTCGAGGAAAGTGTTTGACGACGTACGCGACAGGATTTGCACTTTATTCATGTCATGAGCAGACACTCATATTCGTCAAATCCGCTTACCCTCCCATGCCAATTTTGGTCTACACCAAGTTAAGGAGGCGGTCACGAGAGCACCCAGACGTAGGCGGCTAGATAAACAGATACCTAGATAGAAACGCTCAAAGTGCCTAGGGTTCGCTAAGAAATGCTTCGCATTAAAAAAAGAAAGAAATGGTGCTACTTACATCTTGCTCCACATCGTAGCTTATCGCGTTAAGCTTCGTCTGCGGGGCGCACTTGCAACGCTATTTGCACTCGTTGTCGCCTTTACATTCCGTGATGTCGTGCACGTGACCTGCTTCGTGCAAGCGGAGACCCTTCTCTAAAGCAGACGCACGAAAACGAGTACGCCAGATGGTCAAGTCTTTGAAACTGCAGCGCAAAAAAAACTGGCAGCGCCATGGGTGCACTTGCGCTGTCAGGACTCGCCTTCAAGCCAGGGGCCCTCCAGACAATATTGAGGAACAGCGAACTCAGCAGTTATAATGCCAAGATGCTTATTTTACATCGTGTCTCCAATCGGGCCTGTCTCATGTGCAGTCCCGTAAGGGAGGAGGCGTCGTGCCCCCTCTGGTCCGTCTCCGAACGATAACAAACGCCTACAAGCACAGCACCACGCAAAGAAGCTGACTCGTTTGACATTCCGACAGCGCTAATCGGTGTGGACATGAGAGGGACACCATGCCATTCTTTCTAGATGACTTGGCGGCCATTAAACGTGTCCACTACCGCAAATAACTGTGCGGGAGTCTGCCTGAAGCCCGACGACGGGCCCCGTTGTCTGAACACATGTCCGAGAGTCGAACGCTTCGTGCATTGTTCAAAAGAACACTGTTGCTGCCGCTTCTCTTTGCCTCTCGGCAACAAACGCAACAGCATACAGCTCCGAATTGCTCAAAAAGAAACGCCGCGCTTCTCTTCGAATACGCGCCGAAAGTATCAGAGCCTGCTCCGTGTCGTCTGCTTCACATGCCAGTGCTGTCCCTGCCGCCGCTTGGGGCGCTTTTCGGGAGAGGCGTAGCTGGCGCCTTACGACGGCCGCCCGGTGCCGCATCGCCATTCTTTGGTGACGCTAGCCAACGCTAGCTGTTATATAACCTGGATAAGAGCAACACCAATCCCAACTACACGACGTTAGCCAATAGACAGCCAACACTAACCACTGTTGACAGCATGTGTGTAAATGCGGGAGTTGAATTCACTGATACACTATCGTCAACAGCATACACCATTACAGAATGTGTGCGGAAGGGGCATATATAGGTGCCTGTCCTGTGTACTTCGTGTTGTTTCCCTGGTACACTATACCTGATGTCGAGGCATAGAAAGACATTGCCTTATAAAAGAAGAAAAAGAAAGAAATAAGAAGGAGAGATAGAAAAGGCACGTTCACTGGGGGTTGTTCATCCTATGGGGTCACTGCAATTTGCCGCCGCGCCCGCGGGAGGAAACGACAGAGCAATGCTGGGGACGAAACTGCCACGCTTCGCCGAATGTCTCCGCATCCTTCCGGAGCTTCTTTGTCCCTTGATTTCCCCGCGCTGCTGTGGCAGCGTCTCTCCCCCTTCCCGATGCGGCCAGCAGGAACAACCGACTCACGCGTCCTCCTGGGTTCTAGTTTTCCCGCCATACCACGCCACGCCGTTGCGGATGTGAAGAAGCGGAGAGAGAGAGAGAGCGGGTGGCTCTCGCATTCCGAGCTTCATTTATTAGCGCGGTGTGCCAGCCTCACCGCCAAACCTGATTATCACCCCCGCCGCAGCCGCTACAGCCATTGCGTGCCGTATGTGGCATTGCTCCTCTCGATCATTGCCTTCTACTCGTTTTCCTTTGTTGTGCGTTGTTGTTATCCGGGTTTATTTCCGGCCATGCGCAGTAAGGGAGAGCGACGAGACAAGGGCCGCAGCTCGTATACAATGCGCTAGCTTTTTCGTTCTTGTATAGTTCGATTTATGCTCCGCGTTTTAGAGCAACAGTGCAGCTTTTCCATAGGCATTTGTCGCCACAGCCTCGCGCAAGGCTGCATAGACGCCGCTGCCGGTGACGCAATTATTTTCCGAACTCTTGGTTTCTTGTTTAAAAAGAAGTCAGAGTTTCGCCGCAACGGCGAAGCAATGAATGCGATAGCAGTAAAATTAGAATCTCACACGAAGGCAAGCAGCTCGATACTTACAACGTACCGCTCGAGTGCAAAGGACTGACGAAAAAAACACACGCAGGACGACCGCGAACTAACAACGGTCACAGCTCGACACTTGCAGCGCACTGCTCAAACACAAGGAAGGACAGTCTAAAAGAACGCTCAGGTACACCCAAGACGAGCGCGAACTAACAACTCTTATGCTTTTACTTCTTCGTGTTTGAGCAGCGCGCTACAACCTAACGCTGTTAGACTTCTTTCTCTTTAAAACTGCGGCGGGTGGAGTGACCCCTCCGCGTCTCCTGCCGCGCGGTGGCGTTCGACACATTGTTTACTCGGCGTTCCACATTGTGAGCGGGTACATAAATGGGCCACAGTTTAGTGCGCCTCTCAAGGGCAGCTTTCAAACTTAAGCGCGCCCTTAGGGCAACCTCGCGGGGGATACTACACACACTGAAGCACCTCCGAGCTCTCTGTGCCGTTAGCGTTAAACGGTGTGTATAAATAGCTCGCCGTTGTTATGCTGAACAGCCGGTGGCGAGTGGCCGTGTTGTTTAAGGCAGCGCGCTGCGGAGCGAGAGGTCGCAGCTCCGAATCCCGGAGGGCGCGCACCGGAAATTTCTTTCTTCTGATGTATTAGTCTTTGTGGCTTTTATATATATATATATATATATATATATATATATATATATATATATATATATATATATATATATATATATATATATATCCTGGACATGACGGTGACGACAAAAACCAGCCGAGAGTGTCCATATACTTGCTATCGCAATGAAAGAATCTGTGGGCCGCCGTTTCTTTTGCGCCGCTGCGCACCGCTTGATTTTTGTTTTTAATCTCTGCGACGCGGCGAGGGATCGCTGAAGGGTTTTAATAAACTCCGTTGCTGACTTGACTTTCTTTAGCTCTTTATTTTTACGCTGCCGTCGGCGTCGGCACTCAGAACTCGCGATCGATTTTGTAATGTTTACAGAAGGGTAGACAGGCCTGTTCGCGCTTCGGGGTCATGAATGAATTGGCAAGTGTCGCATTGCAGCTGCGCGTGAACTTTCAAACGAGTTTCCCTGCGAATGCCGGAAACGTGCAATGGCACCCTCCATTGTGGATCTCGGCGGAAACACTTCATTCTCAGTAATGAGTGACTCAACGACGAGGAGTCTTGAGTGGCGCGTTACGCAGTCCCGACCTAGGGCCACAACTCTTGGCTGTTCGAAGGGCCCGGGCCGTAGCAGAGGAGCTACATCTTCCCGTGCCGTCCTGGGTGGAGCCACCGACCGGGTGAAGAGAAGGAGCCTCTTCGCTTCCACCCCTGATCCCGATCCCTTTGGTCTTTTTCAATAAAGTTCCTTGGTCGCTCAGTAATGAGTAGCGCATTCGTAGTCCTGTTGCTAATCTATGGGCAGCCTCCTTCCGTGAGAAGTAAGTGATGAGGGGCGACGAGACTAGCCTTTCCTTTGTATTTTTTTCGACTGATGAGGCCTGCCTAGTGTAGGGTGGTGTAACTTGCGGGCAGAGACCAGCGCCAAGCGTATAAGTAGCCGCGACCAGCCTATGTTGCGACCCTTGTATGTTTTAGACGCTTTCACGTCGCTGCGATGTTGGTGACGGGTCTGTAGACGACGCGAACGCAATCCTGGGCACAAAAAATTTGCGCCGAAATGCAGCCAAGACTACTGTGTCTCCGTTGCATACAAATGCACTGGGATATGTTATGACTTAATCTGAGTCGCTACGCGTGGCCTGAGTGGAGAGGAGGAAAGGGTTGAGTAAGCCACGTGTGCTTGTAGGATCCTAACCCAGCTAGTATCAACTATTGCAACGACACCGGGTCCTGAGCTGCGAAGTTGCCTCACCATTATGAAAAAAACAATAACGACAAAGGATGAAGAGGAGAGATAGTGTGGAGGAGGATTTTCTCGCCTCAACCTCTCCTGCTCCTGCTCTGTCGTTATATATTTATTTTCATAACAGTGCAGCAACTTCGCAGCCCAGGACCCAGAGTCGTAGCGTTAATTGATATTGCCTGGATAAAGAGCCTTTGCCACAAAAACAAATTAGTAAAATCTGTCACATCTGAAACTGTTTCTCTTTCGCAGGCGATCTGGTGTCCGCACGGTTGTCATTTGACGAATATCTCGTAGTTTGACTTGGCTGAATGATGTGAGCGAAAGGGGTTTTGTTTTTGAATGAAATAACAAATGGGGATCAGCTAATTAAGAGAGCGTGGAAAAAATCACAGTTTAGCCAAGGGCGAATCAATGAATGCGATAGCGAGAAATTGGAATGTCACAGGAAGAACGGCAAGCAACTAGAAAATTGCTGCTCGCTGCTCAAGCACAAAGGACACAAGAAAAGAAAACGCACAAGACGAGTGCGAACTAACAACTGTCACAGCTCGACACTTGCAGTGCGCTGCTCAAACAAAAATAAGGTTGCACGAAAAGAAGGCACAAGTATACATAGGACGAGTGCGAACTGTCACAGTTGTTACTTCAACTAACCCCTACTTTGGTTCCTAGCAGATCACTCCTTTCGCAAACGCGGCCGCTGCCGCGAGCAAAATGAGTTTCGTGTGGTCTAAAGCTTCAATGTCTACAAAACCCACCCTCGAGAGATAATCGCGCGAGCACGGTCGACCACGCCCTGTATGTCAAAGTACAAGTCGAAGGCGCACATTCCACCTCCGGCGAAACACTAGACAGCTTTAGAATTGGGGACTGAATAAATTTGCGCGCCGCCAGGACGCATGCGCAGAACGCAAGCCACTCTCGGACTCTTGCGCTCGCGTTGTCCCAATAACCTGTAGAGCCTAATAGTATACGTTGTTGGGCTAGTTGGTTCATAATCTTCAAAATTGGCTAGCGCGAAAATGGACAAGGACTGAGAAGGAACACTGATGTACAGGACAGGCGCTACTCGCAACTAAGTTTTATTCAGAAAATGTCTTCCTACATATATACACAGCCGAGTGGCGCGCGCAGGCGCAATGCACATGACAGTCGACAATGCTAATCAGGATCGGGATACCAAAACATATTCGCATCATAACCAAGTATCTAAGAACACTCTTTCCTTACTGCGCAGAACAACAGAAGTGTCACTGATACATTCACGGTCTTTCTTTTTAATGTGATAAGCCTCCATTAGTTCTCTCGCCAGCGCATTCCCACTTCTGCCCAGAAGCCCTCCTTTGGAGGGCGAACAAAACCGGAGAGCGCGCGACCTCAAGAAAATAAAGACGGCGCTTGGCAGTGGCACGTGAAGCCAAGGCTCGTGTTCCCTGCGGGCGTAGATTCTGGTCACTAAAAACTTCATTTGGGTCTTGTTGGTGCATATTGCTGAGTCCAATATTAGAGCGCAAACGCATTTCTTTGTCCTTCTTCTTCTTTACTTCTTTGTCCCTGCTCCGATGTGAATATGATTTCATGTATTCACGTATCTAATACACTATCATCCTTGTTATCATCCTTGTTACACGTTTTGGTTCAGAGCTATTGTTATGTGTGGTAAGGTTGCCTTGGGCTTATATATGCACTGGCGTATAAAAAAATAAATCACTTGTTAGTCAGCGCTTGCGTCGTGCGTTTATTTATTATTATTCGCAAGCGTCTTGAGCGTTTGCGCTGCATTTTTATGCTCAGGATTCTGGTCACGGTGTAAGAAGTATACTAACTGTGATTCTGCTTCAACCGTACCGTTTCGTCCCTCCTGTTGCACGAACTTACAAGAGCTAAAGCGTTCCCACTAGCTCGCGCCACCACAAGCTAGTGGGAATTTCCTATTTATTTATTTTTTTTGCCTTGAATAAGCTTTCGCCCAAACCTTCCACCTTTTTCGGTTAAATATGATGTGCAGAAGGCAGTGCGGTGGCGGCCGCTTTATCTCAGCCACGCGTTTATATTGACGCTATGCGCTTTTATATCTATGGAAGTAAGTGCTTCAGCATCATATTTAAGGTTATTCGATGGTATAAATTTGTGCGACAGTAGCCCGTCTGATGAAGGAAGGATACATCGATTACAAATCCGCGGAAGTGACGTGTGCGCGCTAACCACCGTTCCGGTCTTCGGCAGCTTCCCGTGCGCCGGTATAGGCTCATGGATCGCGCTTCGAGATCGCCATCGGTCACTGCTTCCGCTTCCTCTGGCTTACCCCTTCCTTCTTCCTCGGTCTGCCGCCACTTCCGTCGCGCGGCGACACGCTGCCGTCACTGGAATCGTGTACCCCTGTTTTTGCGGTACTCCGTCAAGGCCTGCTTTTAGCCTCGCTAGGATGGTTAAAAAAAAGGAAAAGAAACAGCTTCATCGATCTCAGTTTCTTAGTGCTGTTGTTGAATCTAGCTGTTTGTCGGGGCCAAGGAGGGATGTCCCTCTTTATTTCTTTATTTCTTGCTTGCTTTCTCTATTTGATTGATTGATTGATTGATTGATTGATTGATTGATTGATTGATTGATTGATTGATTGATTGATTTCAAGTGTGTAGATACTTCCGAGTACCTATATAATACCACTTTGAAATTACATTGCTCTTGCATTACAGTTTTAGGCAGTTATTGCGGATGACTCCAGTGGAAGTGGCTGGTATTATTTTACGTTTTCTGGGAGAGACAGGTTTAAGTGATGTATGGTGAGATATATATTGCATGGAAATAGTCGCTCACACGGAGCAATTGCCGGCCAGGTCTGCCAGGCTAACCCCTCCTGCGGCAACATCACTATCGTCACCATCTTCGTGAGAATAGACCCTTATCCCAAGGACACATCCATAAAAAGCCCGAGTCTGCCAAGATCTGAATTCACATCGAGCGGCCGCTTCTTGCAATTTCCAAGTGTGTTTGGCTTCGATTCCGCGTCATAGTGAAGCGTGCTGCATCCGTTTGATGCAGATAGTTCTAATGTGGTGGCAAAAACTCTCTGAGTAGCGTAGTGTTACGAAGCGGCGTGTGGTGTGGCAGCTGCGTTTAGTCTATGATCTCCGTGTTCAAGAATACGCCTTAACTCCACGCCACGACTTGACGTCAGTACAATGTTATATCATATGTTTCTAGCAAGCGGTAAAGAGACAGTGTGCCATTTAGTTTACTTGTATTCTCTCGTGGTCATTTTTCTTGTCAATGCGCTCGTTTTACTCGCATGGTTGCACGAAAATGTATTTAATGTGACACAAGTTCAGCTGGGGACTCTGTTTTAAGTGAACGTCTAGTTACAGGATTATTGCTGGAACGATAAGCACAGTTATTATACTGGCGTTTATTAAAAAGAAAGGACATAAATCTGCCCCGGCCTGCACCATATGTATAGCAGGCTTCGGCACCATATAAACAGTCTGACTTTCCAAAAACCTTTTCCTCTTTCTTTTGTCCCATACGCAACACCACTTCTTAGAAAGCGCTCCGCATTAGGGAGAAACCGCCGCGATCTTCCTTGCGACAAGCGTTTCAAATGTACATGTATCGTCCCCACTCCAGTTCAGTGTCAAAGGCGTTTCTTTTGCTCGTCGCGTATTTCACGGGAGTGACAAAAGAAGATTCGCCATCGGAAAGAGATAATCGCGGAACTCAGTAGTCCCACAATAACGAGGTGTCTCTCTCTCTCTAAAAAAAAAAGGGGGGGGGGGTCATTTTATTCTTTGCAAAGAGCATAGCAAGTACCGGAGCGGAGAGGGGGGGTGGGTGAAAGAAAGGTCTCGCGACTTTATACTATGTTTATCGTTAATGCGAGAACAAATAGTTCTTTGTATGACTAAGGCGTATTGCATTGTATACATTATCTTGTGCTCTCGGTCTCCAGTCGTCGGTCCATCACTACAGGCCCTGTTCTATGTAGCTGCATACCTCGTACCGGTACATTTCCCGAGTCTGTCTCTTGCAGACATCCTCAGCCACCATGCTAGAGCCCCCGTTACACGCTGCAGGCGCCCGTCTCTTACACATCTCGTTGCGCCTGGAGTTCTAAACGCGGGACGGTGTTAAGCCGCCGCCTTTTGTTCGGCGCCTTCTCCGCCCGCTGCCCGTAACGAGCTTTTAACGATGCGCCCGCCCGCTTTCCGTTATTCACGCGGAAAGGGTATACACCTCGCGTTCACGACCGGCGATCCCATTATTTCCCGTCTCCGGGCTGCCGTCTCCCGCTGCTCTCCCTGTTTCTCAGTGCGCATCGCTGCTGCCGATGACTGCGCACACTTTTTGACTCTTCTTACACGTCTTCTTCTCGTGTAGCTTTCTTTTTTGCCGTTGTAGCCAAAGCCTGTTCTCTCCGTCATCTGCAGTGTCTTGCTCTGCACTTCAGCTTCCGTTTGTTACGTTTCGCGATTATCTTAACGGTACGTTTGGCAATCCTTTTAGCACTTCCGTGTTTGTGTGTGTAAGCCCGCGGATTTGCTTTTCTTTACAGGGCGGCAAATAGTGGGAATGGTTTACGTAACGTGATTGTAGACGGCAGTCGCTTCTTTCTTATAGACCAGGGTGCGAGCTTGATGTCGGCAGAAAGTGAAAGGAACTACGCTGTCGGCTTCCTCGCGAGCATGGAATGTTACTGTTGTCGTATAATCCATGTCTTCACATGGTTTGCTCACCTGCATGCCAGACTGGTGGTGGACTATGCGTTCATTCAAATGTATTCACTGGAACCTTAATAACATAGAGGAATAGAGTATGGCTGTGGTGGTGTGTGTGTAGGGGGGTGAGGGGCGTAGTGAAATGCTGGTTGGAGAATTTCGTAATTTCACACTTATAGCGACGACAGTTTCCATCAAAATAGAATCCAGAATAGCAATATAGGCTAAGTTTCTCGTTGAAGTTAATGACGAAGTATCGCGTATCTCACACAGTTCGATGGCTGAAACGAGTATAACACGGACGCTGTTACAGCTCATACAAGACAGTTTGCAGCTGCTCACGCGCTGGAAGCGAGGCCCCGCGACGAACATCCAGGTTGCACAACCTCGCCGGAGTAATGAGCTGTAATAGCGTCGTAAGAAAAATAAATAAATAAAAAATCCGGCGAGGCATTCTTTCTTTTCTCTACAGGTACACTCCGTTTTTTATTCTGATTTTTTCCTTCTTCGAGCGCTTCAATCGCGCATGCCTTGGCATTTTGCCTGACGCTTATGTAGCTGTGTAATGAAGCAATACATTGACTCTGACGCTACACTTTGCCTTCCTTTAAAGTGCGTGCCGTTTTAGCCTTTCCACTATTTGTCCCGCTATTGCTTTTTTTTTCTTCGTTGCCGTCTACTATCGCTTCTATTGAAACAGGGTCAGATAATTAGCCCTTGCACTCGCATTTTATATAAAAGAAGACACGCAACAAGAAAGTAAATGAATGAAAATAGTAAATAAAAATTTTCATGAGGCATACGCCTTCGATGTAATAAGGTGTACATGGAAATAGCGAATAAGCGAGAGAGAGAGAAAGAAAGGGAAGGTGTTATTGGAAAAAAGTTTATTGCGCCGGGATCGGCGCCCGTCGCGGAAGATTTCTTCACTCTCATGCCTCCAGAGTGCTTTCTGGGCCTTGCAGTTTTCTGTTTCAATTTTTTCTTCTATGCTCTTTACGAAGGCTATACCCTTTCAGTGTGCATAGCTTTCGCGACATCTTTTTGAGCCGGTCATTTTTACGCCGGCGAAGACTAATTAGGCAGCGACGGTGTTTTCGTTATGATAGCCGGATCCACCCGCCTTTCACTGCTCGTTTAGCATCGCCCGTTTTTTTTTTCTTTTTGAAGAAAATGGCGACAAAAATAAGGCGCTTCAATCCGGTTTCTCCTCAATTACCAGTGCGTCTTCCTGTTCTGTTATTGTTACTTGGGGAGAAGAAGTTCTTGGCTTACTTATCGGATTTAATCGGTAGCGGGTGTTTGCAATTGTACACTTTTTTTTTCGTTTCTCAGTTTCTTAAGGGCGTGATGGAAAAGATTCGGACGATATTTGAAGATGATAGCCTTCGTGCTGCCACGCTTACATACATTCTTTTCTTGTGTGTGTGTGTGAACTCTTACCGTGGAATGCGGCTCACGTCCAGAGATGGTACACTTGGAGTGGGTGGAATCTGTACAAAGAAACAGAAAACACGGGTGATGTCTCCCAGTAGTGTTTCCTTTTTTTTTCTTTCTTTCTATTTTCATTCTAGTGATTTCGCGACTACATACGCGTATCTGATATTGAGGTAGGCGCATATTATTATTTTTTTTTCTTATCGTTGCATCCACCAGGAAGGAGGGCTTGAAAACAACGAACGATTTCATCACATTCGCTGGTGCATTCGTGGAACCCACATTTGACAGCACTTGTGACTGGCACATGTCAATGTGAAACTATCGCATAAACGGAAAGTCTTGGCGCACTCGAGATCTGTAAAAGTACCAGTAACAGAAAATCTTTCTTGCTTCCTGATGTCTTTTACGCGCAGTCGCTGGGACGCCGTATTCTTTTTTCCGCTTTTTGCTTTGCTTTTCTTCCCCGAAACAACGAAAATCTAATGGAAATGTAGGCAGAAGTTTCAGATATATGTATACACTAAAGTGATACGTTGAAGCATAATGCCTTGTAACAATGGAAGAAAGTTTGAAGCATACGGCGACCAGTTATTTCTTTTGATTTTTTTAATTGTTTGCAAATGAGGAGGATGCGGAGGAAGAACAGTACAGCTTAGACAGGGAAGAAGAGTTTCACTTTGATGATTTCATCAAACGGTTAGTGATGAAATGACTCACAGAACTTACTGTCGCCGTTCTGCTCTTCCTGCTGTATGTGTGGCATGACCCAGGCGGGCAATTTTTTTCTTTACCATATCCAATAGGACAATTTTAACTAAATAAACCCGTAAGGAAAGAAGAAAATAAAGAAAAAGAAAATTCGGCAGATCCCACTCGTTGTGGGATTCGGTTTCATGCGAAGCAGTCAGCGAATACTTCTATGCTGTATTTTATGGCTTTGAGCCAAGCGTTACGAGGTAGATCGACGTACCCATGTAAGTGTAGTAGCTGTGTGAGGATCTTTCGCTTACCAGGGACGTCGACAACAGTGGCGTTTAAAGGGTAACTTATGGTGCGACGTAACGTCAACTCTCACGTTAGAGTACACCCTTCAGTATTATCGAAACTAAGTGCATTTTATGTTTTATGTTGTGAATATGATACGTAACTTTCGTTAAGCAATGCTTTAATATAGCTTGCTGAATCGTTGGACTGCAAATGTTTATTAGACTGTTGTAAAAGCTGAGCCAACAACGGAACCACAGACGTTAATCTGATATGACGCCTTTATCATAAGAGCACATTGTGTTTATTTCGTTCTTGTAAATTTAGATAGCCATTACCACAAACCCAATAGACGTTTCACCGACATTACACCTGCATAGGCTGTTTTTGCAAGCCAGTTTACAGACCTTGCGTGGCTCTGTGGTAGCATACCGGATTTCCACGCAGAATGCTTGGGTTCGATTCCTGCTGGGATCCTAATCTTTATCCTTTCCATTCGTCGGGTCAACGTTCCTGATGTCGGTTTTTCCTAACGATCTCGCATTTAAATTTAACCAATGTCTGTTATCGCCGTTCCTAAGCTTATATAAAATGTAAATCGCCTGTGGCGCATACCCGTACACCGCGGCCCGTCGTAAACGGGTATGTGCCACACGTGTCTGAAGGAAAGGGTTTGACGACGTACGCGACAGGATTTTCGGGGTGAAGCTCCTTAGGGTGTGGGTCGTTCCCTCCTCTGTAGTAGTAGTATGTTTATGAATTGCTCAATCGATGGCGCTGTGAGTATACTAGTTTATGAATGTTACAATAGATGGCGCTGTGAGTATACGAGTAAAATTGCATATAACAACACTAGATGGCGGTATGGTTTTCTTGTAGTTAATGATGAAAGATGCGAAATGGCGCTGTCAGAAGCGCGTCGTGAAGCTGCGCGACGCCGCCGCCAAGATCCTGCCGTACGAGAGCGGGAGGCCGAAGCGTGTCGTCTGGCTACGCGACGCCGCCGCGAAGATCCCAGCGTTCGAGGCCCAAGCGGCACGGCAACGGCGCGAGGACCCTGCAGTATGAGAGCGCGAGGCCGAGGCGGCACGAAAACGGCGGCAAGAGGAATATGTACACGCTTTATGTGCAGTAAACGCCGTGCATTGTTCGCGAAGCCGGAGCACTCGCACGATCGCGTTCCGTTGGCTTTCGTTGCGCATGCTACCGATCTCGTGTAGTGGAACGCGAAGAGGAACACTACGCGCGCCGTGTCTTCCCTCTAGCCTTGCCGTTAATTCTCACAGGGCGAGCGGGGAACGCGGTCGCTCTTGGCGCGCTTTCTGTTTCGCTCGGGAGCGGACACTTTCCCTGAATTTCACCGATCACAAAGCGGTGATAATGAAGGGACCACGTAAACCAACAATACAATAAAAGTTTGATGTTTAATATATACACGTTGTTTCACACTCCTTATGTGATGTACTGGGCGAATTTCACGGAAGAGTTTCACGGTTTACCGATGATTCCCTCCGGAGCTTCGCCCCACTCATCATCATTCACCCCGTGGATATGCTGTGATTTTTTACTTTGTTCATGTCATGACCCGACAGTCATATTCGTCAAATCCTCTTACTTTCGCATGACACTTCTGGTCTAGACTATGTTAAGTAGGCGATTATAAGAGCACCCGGACGTAGGCGGCTATAGATAGGTAGATAGAAACGCTCAAAGTGCCAAAGGTTCGCTAAGAAATGCTTCGCATTTAAAAACTGATTAAGAAGTGGTGTCATAATTTAGGAACTTTCACTTGATATAACCCCTCGTTGTGTTGGCTAACATGATCAATCTAAACAACCTGAGAAAAAACGGAGGGATTACGTGCAGCGTACAATAGGGCCGCCAGCTAAATAATAAATTGCATGTAATCAAGCCTTACCTTGGTGACTGGCCACCCACATAAAAAGCACGGTGCACAGATGTAACGCTCTGTCGGCTACGTATCGGACACACATACAGCACATATGCATACCTTCTGCCTGGCGGTGATCCACCCACGTAGTGAGAAATGTGATGAACCACTTACCGTGCTTCACATTTTAATCCAATGCAAGCAATTACACACTCTTAGAAGAAAACACTTTCCATTACCTTACTAACAGCAAATACCACTTCATCCATCAATGTTCATCGGTAGGGATCCGCTTTTCAAACAGGATTCTTTGTTCGGGAGTTTTAAAAGACGTACGGAGTTTTCACGTGATATACCGAGACAATCCGCAGCACGACCTCTGAAGAGAGGTCGCTGCTGCGGTAGCTACATTACAAAAAGCACTTGCCTTGCGGCCTTGGACTCAAGGGAGTGGACGAGGCATTCTTGCTAATGCCATATATGTATGTACACCATAGTTTTATCACCACGAGCACTGCCATTCATTCCCGCTACACGCCTTCCACGTCACCCCCATGATTTTAATATTTATATGTTTTACCCGCCCTAGGGCGCGGAATTTTAGGCCCCTGTACAGCCACGTAACACTATCATAGCTCACGTCCCTTACATACCATTGTAAATCACGGACCATTGTTACTCTTTTATCATCTTTATGGCGCTCTTGGGCCAAGCATGGCCCTTGCGCCATTAAAACCCACATATCATCATTGGTCAGTCTAAACAAGAGGAAAGCCAGTAGCTGGACGCAACGGTCCAACCGTAGTAGGCGCCTGACACCTATGAACGCAAGTTCTCCACAGTGAATTTAAAGTTCGGTAAGCCAGTCTTTTTGGCGACGACAAGAAGCAGTGCGCGCTTGTTTTCAACGCATGACTCTCATATCATGTTTGAACATATGAAAAGGCACAAATAATAATAATAATAATGCCTTGGGTTTAACATTCCAAAACCACGATATGATTATGAGAGACGCCGTACTGGAGGGCTCCGGAAATTTCGACCACCTGGGGTTCCTTAACGTGCACCTAAATCTAAGTACACGGGCCTCACACATTTTCGCTTCCATCGAAAATGCAGCCGCCGCGGCCAGGATTCGATCCCGCGACCTTCGGGTCAGCAGTCGAGCGCCATAACCACTAGACCACCGTGGCGGACTATGAAAAAGGCACGTCCATATCATTTGACAAGATACAAATAATAATGTTAGAAAGAAATACGTCTCTCGAGCTAACGTTTGTACAAACGTTGTCTACAGACACGGCACTTGCGACGCCTCTGTTGATCATTCTAAGTCCCCGCTTTGCTCTTCCTTGTTTGATACACATACGAAGCACACGTTCTTTGTCGAGAAAGCTGACTGCGTCGCGAGCGCACTTTTCCTTAGTCGACAGGCATACCTTTGTGTCAGCACGCTACCGAGAAGGACCGCATCCGTAGCTTGATTGACTTTAGAGATGATAAGGTGAAAGAAAAAGCAATGTTATAAGAATCAAGTATACAAGTACTAGTGGGTCTAACTGCTGCGCCGCTCTACTTTGTCTAACTCCCTCGGTTCGTGAGGCAGGGTTCAATATATTCGAGGCCTCCACCGCACAGTCTCTCTACGTGGCAGTTCCTGTTTACCGCCGGCCAGTGAGTCTAGCGTGAGCTTCGTTGCGCTCGCGAACTGCACTTTTGCTTCGTTCGCGCCCCCCCCCCTCCCCCCCTTTTTTTTATGGCCGGAAGCGGCAGGAGCGCTGCGCATTAGTAGCGTTCTGGCCAGCCCCCAGAGCCCGCGACCTTTCTTCACGACATCGACTGGAACACTCCGGCCGCATTCTCGTTGTCGTCGCGGCAGCCAAGGACACCGTCCGATAGGAAGCCCGCAGGAAACGAAGCGGATTGGCCGCGGAAAACGGAAGAGGGCATTATTGGACCACCCTCCCTCCCGACACACACGTGTGCTGGTCCGTAAAGAATGAGAGAGCAGGCCTCTACCGGTGAAAGGAAGGGCTTGCCTGAGGCGACAGTGCTTCCGGTCTTTCTTGCCGCAATTTAGATATCGAAGAAGCCAGCGAAAGACGCGAGCCCGATGTCGAGTTAAGGAAACGGTGGATGAGGAGGAAGGAGTACACTGTAGTGCGTGGTGGCGTTCGCACGCCTGGCATTCTTCGCCGGGCACTGCGCACGCGCGCGATGCGGCGGATGAAAGTTCGTCGAAAACTTCGATAGCGAAATACAAAGAAAAGAGAGATAAACAGAGAGCGGTAAAGACGATGGGCGGGAAATCTACCTTTGCTGTTCGCTCTTTTGCTCCTTCCGTTTCTTATCTCTCACTCTTTCACTTATCACTCCGCGGGCAATGCGGGGCAGACGGAAGTAAAGGGAGTTACGGATCCGAGGGAGAATACTTCTGGAAAGAACACACCCGCGCGCAGAAAGGAAACTGGAGTTTGCGGAGAAGCTGCCTGCCCTCTGACGGGACAGCGGAACAAAGGGTTGCTTGGCAAGAAACAAGAGAAAGCGAGAAACAAAGAGACGCACCAGGAAGCGAATCGTGCAGACAGAAAAGGAAGGGCGCTCTTTTTGCGAGTGGCGCGCGACGTCTGGGAGAACAGAACGCTGCTCAGGGACCGCGGTGTTGAATACGAAATACGCTCGCTCGCTCTTTGTCTCGGTGCCCTGTTCCGCGCGCTTTAACGGTATATACACGCCAGGCCAAGAAGGAGGCAAAAGAAAGATATAAGAAGTAAGAGGAATAGCTGGGCACATATTGGATACACATAGGCCGCCGTCCCTCTCCTACGGGACTCGTACAAGTCACCCCAGGAATGTTTCCTATGAGTCCCCCTTGGCCCGGTTCGCTGGGCTGGCTGTCTGGGCGGACGGACGGACGAGCCCGCGCGGCCCCTCCCTTACACACGGGCCTCGGTTTCGTCGGAACGCGGTCGAGCGCGAATTTGTTGCCCTCAATTTTTTTCTAGCGATAGCGAGACTGTGCGGGTGCGTGTTTGCCTGCGTGCGTGTGTTCGGTTCCTGTCGTTTCTCCCGCCGTCCGCGATAAGGCATGCCGGAATTTACTGGGCAGATACCCTTTCCTTTTGTTTTGCTGGCGAGAAAGTTTCACCGTGGTGTCGAACGAGGCTTGGGCGAGAACTTCGTGGGCGTGAAGGTTGTATACTTTCAGGCGAAGCGTGTTCAAACGATCGCACTTAAAACGAGAGCCTGTACACGAATGTTCCTGGGCACATGTGTTGTGGCTTTACCTTGCTTTTTATTTTTTTTCTGCCTCGTTGTCATTAATGTTTTTGAAAACTGAGAGTACAAGAGAACGCGATAACAAAAAAAGACCTGCTATGAAAGAAGGAAGCTATCTCTATAGCTCAGTGCTGCCTGGACTCATTTCTAGCGTGTCACCTCGTAGAATAATGGTCAGCAGTTGCCGAAGCGTCAGAACCCTTGATTCCTTGTACAATGTGTGTGTTCGGACAGGTAAGCGTACCTTACGCACTAACTTACAGAATGTATTACTACTCAGTCGGAGTAGCTTTCGATCATTTCCGGTCGTGCTCGTGGTCGTTCAGTCTACACGTGGGCGGCTCATTCCCGGCATCTTGGCGCGAACGCGTCAAACCGTTCGACCGAGAGGAGACGCGATCGTTATCAGCGTATATATACAGTCATAACAGGTCTTCCTCATGATAAGACCGCAAGCTGTAGCGATTAGCACTACGCATCGTCTTTGCTTTGTCACAAACTCTGTGCGCGGCCTACGAGTTGGCCGCGGGCAAGTTCATCGTATACGGCCAGGCACGTTGGAAAAGTTCCTCGACCATCAGCAATTCATAGCCCTTGCAGCGGAGCTTCGTCTCCACTTCTGCAGGTGCAGTTTGTGTAATGCAATTCACCCGCTTATGACATGGTGGGGGATAGACGTCGGGAAATGGTAGACCGCGCAGGCACTCCCTCTCTCCCCTTCATTCCTCCTCGCCCTCGCGCATGACGACTGACTGACGCTCGTCGCAGGCCCCTAGTGATCGTCGCCGCCATCAATAAGGGACAGGCTCGCGTTGCGGGTCGCGTCCATAGTGCGTCGCCGCTAGCTGCATGGTTGCCTTCTGACGAATTAATAGCCGTCTCGCGCGTTTGGGCGGGAAGGAAAGGGAGCATAGGGAGACGTTTTGCGCGACGTCGCCGTTAAGCGAACAACCACTTTGTTCGCGCGGCCGCCGCTAGTATGAATGTTTTCGCTTGCACTCTCGCAGCTGGGGCTCACACTTTATGGAACATGGCGGCGGCCGTAAATGAGAAAAAGAAGACGAAGCCAAAGCATCGGGGCGGTGGACGCGAGTAAATTAACGTGCGCTCGTAAAATGAGGCTCGCGTTAGGGGGCGTGCGTTTGGTGACAGCGCAACATACGGTGCCATTAGGCGAACGGCCACTTAAGAGAGCTACGCGCATGAATATTTCTTGCGTGGCGCGCGTAGGAATGCGTCTTTCCTGCATATGAATGTGGCAGTGGAGGGCGCACGTATATTTTCTTTTCCGAGCCAGAAAAAGTGCATAATCTCTTATGTGCGAAGGCCAATTTTTAGGAGCTTGCTCGCCAAGCTTCTTATGCTCGCGCCTTGTCCTCACCTCTGTGACCGTCGGCGCGGAGGCACACACCACGCTCGGCGTAGCTGCGCTCTCTCCGGTGATTTCAAGAATGCTCACTAGATGGCGCCGCCGCTCAAGGCGGCACACGGCGGCACACACCACGCTCGGCGCAAGCGCTAGTTAGGTGACTGCTCTACTGCTCGCTGGCCGCACCGCTCGTTTCGCTGGCTTCCTTTCTCTTCGCCGGGAGCTCACTAAGTGAACTCTCTTCGTTGCCGCTCCGCAGCATGAACGGCAGCAGCGCGACGGGCTCGCAACGCAGCAGCAGCTCGGGAAGATCTCGCGTTGCCAATAACCAGCCAACAGATGTCACGTTACGCTCTCCGATGCGTATCGTACGACTGCAAACGTCCCACCACCATCAGGGGTACTTTTATCGATGTTGCCTTCTCGAACTTTCCATTGCGTCCCATCATCGATGACCCCTTGACAACGTACTTTACTGATCATAAAGCAATCATCTTTAAAGGGAAACGAGTCCCCAAGCTCATCGAGGGACGCCCTTCTTGTACTTTGTAAAAGAACATCTCTTGTGTATATGTAATGCATATAGTTCAATTCAACCATCATAAAGCAATCATCTTTAAAGGAAAACCAGTCCCCGAACTCATCGAGGGACGCCCTTCTTGAACTTGGTAAAACAACATCTTTTGTGTATATATAATGTTTATAGTTCATACAAATGTATATATACTTCATCAAAATATATATAGTGCATCCAACATTAAATTAATAAACATTGTGGATGTAATGTATGTATAACAACGTTGTCACGTCTATATATGATGGTAGAGGGATGTGCACGGAGCATTCGCGGGTTACCCGATGATCTCCGAGCAAGCTCCTCTAACATCATTCACTTCGTGGATATGGCGGTAAATTTTTGTTTTTTTTAGTGCCACGTGCGATGCGAGTTTGAAAACTTCTTATTAGCCCATTTCTTTTTTTAATCTTTTCTTGTTTATTCCCATGAGTTCATGTAAACACCATAACACCAACGAATACTCCGCGTTAATGAATCTGCTGTCGGCTTTCCTAGTAGGCGACGTTGAAATGCTGGTCGCTTTAGGGGGTCCTGCATGCTTCATGAGTTTGTCGATCCATTACGTGTGTCGTTGCCCTTTATGTACTATTTTGTTTTTGCCGACTATTGGAACGTTTAATGGCGCTTTACCGCATACAGACTTCAACCCGTACAGTGTTGACGATGAGAAGGCAGTGAGTCTGGCGTGGGTGGTATATTCAGAACGTTGGCGCTGTTAGCACGAAAAGGCCATCAAAAGGGACATTTCACTGAGCTAATGGCAGTCGTCGTGGTTGGCAGGCTGGGCTACTGTTTTTTCTCTCTCTCTTTCTCTAGCAGAAGGCAGAGTGTGGCTAAGCTAAACAAACAGAAAGATAGGGAAATGATGAGGAGGTATTACTTGGAGAAAAAGAAGAGAAGTCGAGGAAACAATGACTCTTTGATTGGGAGTGCGAAGATCACACTGCCGCCGAGGTATTTCCCACTGAAAGGGGCACGGAGAGTGGAACGATCTTCGATCCTTCTTTTAAAACATTTCTTCGTTTTTGTTTTCCAACTGGTCACACACTTGCGATGAGGCCGTCGAAGAAGATGTCGTTTTCTCTGGAGCGAATCAAGGTCGCTGAATTCAATTCAGCTTTCGCAATGGCCCTCAGCTGAACACTTCGTTTCCTGGAGATAATCGGCCTCATTTTTTTTCTTCCCGTGGTCTCCCTTTTTTCCCTATTTCTTAGCAAGGAAAGAGAAGGAAGAGATGTGACGAGTGTGTGTACACATTAGAAAGCGTACACGGGCCAGCGCATCGTGTTTGAAGAAATATTTTTCTCCAGAAGATGTCTTCTTTACTTCTGATTCTTTTTCTTCTCGAAAACGAAATGTTTTTCTTGCTTCCCCCCCAACAACTAGGCTCAAAGAGATGTCGTCCCACTCTGGGGATTAAATTGTTCTTTTTTTTCCGTTGCAAGTTTGATTACACGCGAAGCAAATCGCTGTTTCCTTGTTTTCTCTTTCTGGGTTAGGTGATGAGAACACGAAGACAGATTTCCTGCGTCTCTTTTATCTTTGTTATATGCATCGTCCTGGTCTCCAGCATACACTGATAGGCCGATGAAAGGCTTTCCGGGAGAGGAGGGGGAGAGGGAAACGAGTGAGTGGACCCCTCTGAAGGGACTGCAGCGGCGCAAGTTCTATTTTCTCCTTAGTATTAAGCCTCACTCCCTCCGGGAGAAATGAAGTGATGAATGACCTGTTTTATTATGCGCAGATTTCTCTCAGAGGCGGGACTTTAGCGTGCCTAGCGCATTTTTAAAAGTGCTTGCAGCGCGTGCATTGTCTTCTGGTTTAATCGCGTTGTAGCCTGGCTCGAGCATCTGATTTGAGCCGTGCCGCGACCCAGCCCATGTACTTCGCCAACGTTGGAAGCAGGTCCGTAGGGCTTCTTCATTTTATGAAGATTGAAATAGTGCATTTTTAAGGAAACTTTTCTAATACAAATACCTCAGAGTGGCCATTCTAGCGCCACATTGCTTCCTTAGCGCGTACGCTCATCGCCGCAGGAGCACCATGGGGCTCTGCCCACGTTCTTCTTCTACTCAACGCTAGGGCAGCGCCGAAGCTCGACATAATTGGTTAGTGTGCGTCATGGACACTCCGCAACAGTTCTTGAAAATCATGTAGTATGTGTTAGTCGACGGGTGACGCTACAATCACTTCGCTAAAGTGCATGTCTGGACCATGTTGAGAACGCGGCGGTTCATAAGTGCTACAAATTTTCATATATGTAAGACTGGGCAACGCGTCTAGCGGAGTTCTACCGGGCCATGTAGTGTAATGTGTGTATTATGTATTTTCGTGTGACGATGCGCAGCTGCTTCTAGCTTGCCCTGCTATCACAGATCATCCCTCGGGGCAACGGTTTCAGGCAGAGTTCTGGTTCCAGGAGCTCTCAGGAGGAGGAGGGCTCCGCGTTATGACTGCCCATTCGTCGTCTCCAGTCTTCCTCCAAGTAGCGTTTGAAGCCCCGCTCGGGGGGGGGGGGGGGGGGGGGCTTTAAATAAGTAAGGAAGGTGCGGCGCTTCGCGCCTGCGACAGCGTTGTTCGGCCGTACACGCCTGCCTACTATTGTAATCACTCGAGCCGCCGCCGCCGCCTTTCCACCAAACAGCGCGGGCGCGTCTCCATTCGCCCGGTGCCATGAATTTGAGATCACGTGATCGTGATCACATGGCTGAGAAACTTGCTGGTGGTCTTCGTTCTCGTGGATATCTCGCCGCACGCAGACGCGCGCGGTGGCTTACAACAAATAGGCCAGTCTCTCGAGATGCGAAGAAGAAGGCTTGCATGTGGTGGTGGGCCTAACAAATATTTACAATCGCTGGCGCCGACGAGAGCCTGGTCATGTATATTCGTCTTCGCTAGCAAGCTAGCGTGCTTGTATACATATGCATGCGTTTGTGTTTTCTTCCCACTTTCCTCGTCTCCACTCTTACTGCTTCCCTTTCATACCCTTCTCTTCATCGCCGTCTCTTCCGGGACCTCGCAGTTTTTACCTTAAAGTGAGATGTATGACGTGACAGCCCTCTGGGCTGTCCTACTTTTCCCCCAACAGAAGATGGCGAGCAAGACGCACTCGGATGAGACCCCCATCGTCTTTGTCGCTGCCTCGCTGGAAGATTATATGGTTGCCGCGACGTCGTCTGCCGTCTAAATTGTTTGCTCGTCCGAACCCAGCGCGGCGCGCCCATGCACTGCTGCGGCGTGTACGCGCGAGACACGGCGCCGGACGCGCGCGCGGGAAACCGTTGTTCAATTTTCTCCCGGGGCAGGTCGTGAATCTTGCGGGCGCTAGGTTTAGGGACGGCGGGTATGGCACCTCTGGCTACGGTGCAACGGACAAACCCAGCCTCCTTCCGGGACGCGCCCGCCCGCTAGTGCGGTGGGCTTTAAATATACATGAATCATTGCGAGCGTTGCGGTGTACGTTGGCGTCTTCTCGTTTCGTTTTCTTTTTGTATAGTTCCCTGTTTGTTTAGCAAGCGCGGTTTGTACAACGACAGAAACGCGGAGCTGCGCGTAGAATTCCGCTTGTCTGATAAGTATACATGCATGTTTCTTGCCAGTGCGTTGATAATTTACGTAGTTAGTTGGGGTGTAGCTATATACTTTTCGTGAGATGATCTCGCGAACATTCACCGTGTACTGACGGTGTGGCTCTTCTTTTTGGCAGCGACGTTGTATTTTCTAATTTACGTGTGTTCTGAATTGAGGCTTATACGTGCTGTTTTATGCCAATACTGAGCTTTGTAAATCGAGGGATAATAATGTAAAGTAAGAAGTCATCGCGATTGTTTCGTTCGGTGGCCCACAGTGTTACTAAGCATTCGGATCACAATTTTTACAGAGGCATTTTTGTCGATTAATTTTTTTACCGCGCTGCATTATGGTAAAGTTTACATATCAGTTCACTGTCGCGTTGTTTGGTTCCCTTTCTTTTTCGTGGGAAGGGTGCGCTGATAGTTTACTGCGTTAAGTAGCGTTTTAACATAGATTTAACAGCGCAAAAAAGACAGGACATTTAGGAAGGACACACACACATAGCGCTGCACTCACAACTGATTTATTACTTCGAACGCAGGGCCTTTTTGTAGGCACGCGTCGAAGCAACAGAAAGATAACGTCAAGAAAAGAAGCGATGGGAACCACGTGACACTGCTTGCCGAAAGGCAATCTACCGACGGTAACCGCGCAGTCGAAAATTCGTACGCCACAAAGTACGCCCCCGATATGAAAGAAGTGATAGTATAATTGATCTTAAAACCAACCGGAAAACACGTTAAAGCCAGAGAAGCCGAGGTAGCCACACAAGAAAGATAAAAAAATTTTTAAATGTTAAAAACTAAAATGAACTATAAGAAATGTGTAAAGCACAGGGTAAAAAGTATTGTGTAAAGCACAGGGTAAAAACTATTAAAAAGGCATGCGCCGTAGGTAGCTTACTTTCTTATTTGAGAGGGAAACGGAAGGCCTGCTCACACATTTGTCACCCAGCCTCTGGATTTCGGCTGCCCTGTGCTTTACACAATAGTTTTTACCCTGTGCTTCTCGTCGGATGCTCACGAAGGTCATTTTCAATAATCCAAACTCGTTTCTGATTTGTTCGGATTAGCACGACTCTAGGAAAAAGTCTCCATGTTAAATAACACCGGTCCGCGCAGCGAGCCATAATGGTAACTTTTATAGTACGCAGACTTGGGTGAGCAGAGTTGTTAACGCCTTGACTACGCGCATTTCACGTCCGCGCGCGGGTTTGTTAAAGTATAACTTTGGATGGTGTAGTAGCCCCTGTAAAGCTGTAATCTTTCCAAACAGAAAAGCAACCAGGAGAAGCATTCACCATCGAGTTGGCCGCACAGCGGCGTGAGTCGCATGGCGGGGGACTTTAACGTCTGGCTTTCCACGTCGACGCGCATGAGGGCCCTTCGGGGAGGAGTGCGAGGAGGTGCGAACCCCGGGGCTTTCTTGAGTGATACCCTTTATTTTGGGAGGCGGCCACGGCCCCGCGCTGGCCGCATTCTGTGCTGTCCTTTGCAATAGCTGCGCGATGTGCGTGTATACGCGTATGTATGGAGAGGGGTGACGGGGATACCGCTGCTGCGGTTTGGTTTTCATGCTAGGAGACTCGCTTTGCCCCAGGATTAAAGGATCCCCGCGGGAGACCGGGTGCCCGAGGATAGGCAGAGCCTCGCTCCGTGATAAACGTTTCATGACGTTCCCTCGGCTCGCAGACTGCACGGGAAGTGGCGTACACCGCTCTTTCTTCTTTTATTCGGGTCCAGAAATATCAGTGCAGCGTGGTGGTAAGCTACGAGGCGCATTTAAACGCTTACCAGTGCGTGTATAAACGTGGTTTTCAACTTTTAAAGGAGTACTGACATGAATTTTAAATTTTTTCGGGTTGTTGCTCTAAATGAAAGCACGGGTGTCGAGAACCCTAAAAAGAGTGTCGTGGTGCCTGGGGATGCATTGCATATATTTTTAATACCGCTTTTTTCAACCAGCAGTTTCGGTTTCGGTTTCGAGAGGGCGGCTTCATAGTGACGTGTCAAGTCGGCGCGTGACGTCACGGGCAGACTGCAACCCACGAAATATGCACCTGCTGTCCTTTGCTGTCAGTCGAACGTGGTTCATGATGAGTGAACTGTCATCCAGTGTCTCCGGCAGCGATTTCTGTGATTTAGGCTGCATGCAGAACCCAGATTTCGCAAACCAAGTGAGCTGACTTGAAACGTCATAGGGCTCTCCATGCGGTGAAGCTGCCTTGCAGATGCTGGGAGATGAAAACTTTAAAATCAAACTTAAATATTTATACGTGTTTTCCGGATGCGGTGTGGGGAGAGCGTTAACACTACATGCCAAGGAAACCAGAAACATCCGTTTTGCTGCACTTCAAAATCGTGTCAGTACTCCTTTAAAGCGAATATCCTTTTGCGAACCTCTCCTTTGTTTTGCTGACCACGTTGCTTCTGTTAGCTGCTGCAGCCTAGCACAGTTAAGTTCTGGGTGCGCACTTCCGGTCTTATGATAAATTCCGGTGTCTACTTTCGGTATCTTAAGTCACTTTAGGTTTCTACTGGGTTTTCCGTTATAAACTAGATAGGGAAGACCTCTAAGATAAGTATGGTAAAAAAGAACTTCAATATCGCGGATGTCGTACCTTGTTAGAAAAAGCGGGTAAAAGGGCGTCGTAGCGTTGTGCGCACCAGAGAAGCATTGGATGCAAGACAACTTCGCTGTGCGTAGTGTTCAGCAGGACGCGTTGGACCTGTCGTAAGTATTATTATTGACGTTTCATTAGTAAACGCGTTGACGTTGACGCCGACAGGTGAATCTGACATTCAAACGGTCTATTTCCCATATCGAAGGAAGATGGGTGTAGACTGCAACGCTTATAGCTCCTTGAGAAAATGCGTTGTAATGGCAAGTACTTCGATCGCTCCTCTCGCTGTTGATGGGAGCTGTAGCTTTCGGAGCGCTGCACAGTATTAGCGAGACAACCTGTATCGGTGGCGTTGTGAGGCAAGCCTCCTACGCCGCGGCTTCGGTTCGAAGCCACCACTGCCGCATGTGATTGGGCTGCACGCAGCGGGGAAGATGGATTAGGCCGGTGAAGACAACAAGTAAGTGCTGCCGGCCGCTGCCTCTTTCTCTCCTTTCACCGGCCTCTACGAAGTGAGCTTTCTCTGCTCTGGGAATTGCCCTTTGACTCTTGTCGCCCCTCGGGCCACTTGTAAGGCACCGCGGGCTCTTCGCGTTTCTTGGTGTTCCCCCGCGCCTGGTTTAGGTGGTACTCTATGGAGTCGGTAGTGCGCTTAGTAAGGAATAGGAAAGGCTTGGCGATACGCGGCAAGCTTCTGTACGAGTCTGTACGAAACTGTCGGGCGTCCGCGTATCCTGTATTTACAGGAGTGAATACCAGATACTGACAGAACGTGCGTTTTTCTTTTCTGTTTTTGCTTTACTACCCCAAATGAGTGATCAGAACGCTGGAGTTTTTTGGCGACGGCTTGGACATCTGAACCTTGGATCGCACGTCCTTACGGTGTTGAAAAAGGGTATAAGGAGCGAGCCTGGGAACGAACGAAATCGCAGGTGTTTTGTTTATAGTAATTACTGTGCCGAGATATGGAACTAATCTGATTCGGCCTCATCTCTTTTTGTGCGCCTCTCCACTTTCTAAGCGGGAATGGAATACTTCTTGATTTTTTTGGTGTGCTACCTGAACGCGTCCGCGTTCTTGTGCAGCGGAGCTGTTAAGCTTTTCGTTATGCCGTTCCGCGTCGACAGATGATTATCATCATCATGATCCTGCACGCGCTATCTTCATCCTCTTCCGCTTCTCTCCTAGAACACGTGCGCCGATTTGTCGAGTACACAGAGAGAGGGAAAGGAACGAAGAGATAGAAAGAAAGATGAAGAGAAAAATTATTGGTGAAAGAAAATTCTTCGCTAGGCGGGATTCGAACCCGCGCACCAACGATCCGAAGGCGAGCATCGTAACCACACGGCTATCTAGGCACGGCAGCAGAGCATAACATAGCCTTGTATAGTATATTATTGCAAGGGGGTGGTAAAGGAAAGTGAGGGGGAGGGCGAGGGGGAGGAAAAGGTGGAGGGGAGAGAGTAATGCACAGCATAGAAAGAAAGAAAAATAAAGAAATAGAGAGAAAGAAAGGGAAGAAAAACAGAAAGACACAGAATAGAAGAAAGAGAGAGAAATATATACAGAGATAGACAAATAGATAGAAAGAAATAGCAAGCGAGAAATAGAGAGAGAGAGAGAGAGAGAGGGAAAGAAAGGGAAGAATGAGCGTCAACGAGAAACAAGTATATATTGTGCGAAATAAATAAATAAAAATGAACAAGAGACAAAAAGACAGAAAAAATAGAGAGAAGAGAGAAAAAGAAAGAACGAGAGGGAGAAAGGAAGGGAAAATTAAAGAGAAACAGAGAACGCCGCCCAGCTGCACACTTCCTCTAGGCTTGCCACTACTAGTGCGAACCTGATTGAATTTTTTTTTTCTTAGAGGCCATTGATATTCGTCACCAGCGCCTGAGGCGTGCTGGCGCACTATGTGCGGGAAGTAGTGCTTTTAGTTGAGTTACGAACGGCAATTCCGAGTGCTTTCACCGCAATACACATAATCATTGCGGTTAGACACGTCGTTTAGACACAGCACTAGCTCAATATTCACATATTTTCACCGCGATTCACTGCATATATATTCCCGCATCGCGAAACCGAACCGCAGTAAACCAATATGGAATGCGCATAATCGTACTCATAAGCCATACCCCAGCATCCTCGCGTATAAATTGTAGCCCCGTGTATAACCTATAGGTTTGATGTACTACCTCGCGAACTCGCGCTAGTCCATTCTGCGTTATGCCCACAGGCGAGATCTGGGCGTTGAATTCTCGTTTATGTTGGCGGAGAGAATTTCAAATCGATCTCTTCACTTCGCGGTAGTGGAGGAGAAGGGAGGGGCGGGGGGTTGGCGATGTCAGGAATGAATGCTCGGCGGAGGTTTTTGACGGAGATTCTCAACTCTGCGGCGCACGCATTCATCGGGTGTGCCGCGAGGCCATATCGGTGGCGTGGCAGAAGCGTATTACTGGCGCGCTGCTTATCAACGCGCTCGCAGATTGCTCCCGCGAGGAGACGAGGTCGTTACTGAGATAAGATTGGCTCCCCACTTTCCCATGTCTGCGAGGCTGCAGAGTCCAGGAAGTGTATATATAGGACCTTTGATGTAACCCCCGAAACGACACTGGCGAGAATTGAACTCGGCCCCATAGTTGCTATAGAGGCTCACTTTGACGGCAGAGTGCGAACGCGGCGGCCCATTTCTTTTATGACGGGGCCATTCTCGGCCACACCGCGATAGTTCCCCCGGCCGTCCGAGCGCGAACGGTTAATTTGAATTCATATATTTCGACCCGCCACCGATATAGCGGGCTGCCATCCCCTGCCGTGCTTGCTAGCTATTGCGGCGGCCTATTAACGCCTCGAACCTTTACGTTGTCTTTACATGCCTCCGCGTTTCATCTTCCCCAGGAGACGACTCTCTTTTAGCGCTCATTGACGGGGTCCCTGATTTCTTCAGGCTGATTACGTACTTCCGCTCTTTACACTGCCATTATAAAATAAAATAAAATAAAAAACGAAAGAAAAGGGAAGAGTTGTTGACGGGGAAAGAAAGAATACCTTTAGGTGGTCTTTTATTTAGCTTTGTTCTGTTCTTCACCATTCCGACGCCTTTCAACTCAACTCGATACTCGGAAGTTGTGTTTTTTTCACGTGAACTCCTTCTTAATTGTCATATCTGAGAATTTATTGGACGATACGAGGTTATCAGTGAGCTGTCACACACGGAATGGGTTATATCCGCACAGTGCAGATATGTGGTACGAGCATAGGCGTGCGTAGTGTTCTCCAAAAAGGGATGGGGGGTGGGGGGCGGAGCACTCTCCCGACTCCATCCTACTGAGGCCGTTACGGCCAGAACGCATGCTGAGACAAGGTTTTACGGAAGGCGCCCCCTCCCCATGCGCACGCCTATGCGTACGAAGTGTCCCGGTGATGCCTTTTGTCTTGCAGGGATCATAAGAAATGCGCCGATATAAAGATTGTGCTAGAGGCTTGCGTGTATCGTCATGACAAGCTGCAGACCTGGAACGCATTTCGCAATTACTTGCGGTTGTAATGTGAACCTCGGTAATTGCTTAACCGAGAACACGAGAAAATGCATCCGACAATAAATATAGTTTCTCATTCTCACCCAGTATTCCTGTCCTGTATACTGACGCCGTTGAGGCGTCTAAAGAGACGTGATGGATGTGAAGTGGCGGGATACAAAAGCGTTTCGGAATGCCGAGGCGCGAAGCTTAAGTAGGTAAAATTAAGCGCCCTCAGTTTGGCCTTTCACGTACGCTACTTTTCGTCGCGACATCGGTTGTTTAAGCTTCGTTCGTTTTAGGAAATGCATCAATTTCGCTCGCGATACTGAATCTGCGTTCTCAGTCTGCGCAGGCAATCTGCTCTTTCCCCAGCATTCTGCTGTTCCAGCGATGCTTTAGTAATAGACAGTTCTAAGGAGAAAATTTACGGAAGGCTATCGCCTTTTGTTGTCATAGATGGATTGTCGGCTGCAGCTGTATGCAGCGCCTTTTAGGAAGCTTTCACGCCTCCGGCGGAACCATTCCAATTGCTTCCGGCCTTCTTTCGCAGTACTTCTGAGCCTGGCCCTTCCTCTCTGAAAGAGAGGGCGAGATCCTATGCACGTACATAGCATGTATAGGCCTATACGCGTGGCCTCGTTTCACTTTCGCGCATGAGTCTTTCCCAAGGAAGGAGTGAGAGAGTGAGTGCCTCTGTCTGGGCCTGAGGTCCATTTGTCAGCCCGGAGTCGGCACGAGTCCAGCGTTTTAGAGACCGATTTTTTATTCT
This sequence comes from Rhipicephalus sanguineus, assembly GCF_013339695.2. Lineage (NCBI taxonomy): Eukaryota > Metazoa > Arthropoda > Arachnida > Ixodida > Ixodidae > Rhipicephalus > Rhipicephalus sanguineus. Next base: position 70,930,598 of record NC_051180.1, on the reverse strand, counting down.
TTTTTTTTGGTCGAATGAAAATGCAAGGATGTCGCTCCGACGCCTGCGCGCCTTTGCCATGAGGGCCGGCGCTATCTCGCGATGAATTCGAGATTGATGACCGGCGGTTTAGTTGTACGAATGGGCCTTGCTCAAAGACGTTTTCGAGTCTGCGTGCTCCATCTCTCCGGTTCGCCTGTTTCGCGTGGTTAGGTTCGGGATGAGTGGTTGAGTAATGTTGCTCAGGCCGCCTCGTCTTTGTCCTGTATCGAAAGAGTGATGAAGACGCAATAATACTGGAGCGTCGTGGCGATGGTTAGTTTGGTTTAGTAATTATTTGATGTTTAAAAAAAATGTAGACAGCCGTTGCGTCGTCTCCCTCTGCAATTCAAACATGGAGTGCACGTTGTACTATAAATATGATGAATAAATTTGTAGCCCCAGCTTTATGTTTCCTTATGTTTCCATACTTTCAATTACTACGGCTCGTGCGCGAAGCAACATTTTTATTGTAAAGAGGCAGAAAAAAAATTGGTTTGTGTCGGTAGTCTCGTCGGAGCCTCCCTTACGAAGCCACTATGAGAAGGGGACAAACTTTTGCTTTGAGACTAGAGTGCCTCGTAGAAAAGATGTCCTATATCGTCTTGTTTTTCTAATGTCGTGGTTATTACAAAAATCTAGAGTTAGATCGCCATTTAGATGAAGTGCTCATTAAGAATGTTGTTGTTAGTAAAGGAGTTTAAAATTAACCAACATTTTTCAGCATCACAATGCTAACCAACTGAGACAGAACTGTGACTCAGGTTCTTCAGTAGCTTTTTTGAAAAAAAAAAGTATATACCTTGAAAGACAGAAGTGCACGAACCTAAGTGCGCAATAAAAAAAATGGCGTGACATAAGATTTTCAGGAAGAGCAAGCCGCCTACGGACCGCGTATGCGCCGCCTGAGACACCTGTGTTCTTTGACGTCGGCTACAGATAAAACCCTCGTTCGAACTTTTGAGCGTGCGCTCATAAACGATCGGAACCGAGCTACGCAGACCTTTGAAGTCTCATGACATTTCCCTTTGTTCTGCCCCAACAAAGTTTCACGAATTCTCCACAACTCTCATTACGAACGGTCGCGCTCGATTGTCTCGTTAGATAAGGGAAAGGGGAGAGCTACGCAGACTCTATAACACGACCCCGAAGTCCGAATACGAAGGACGGACGTACACAGCCTTTGTTTATCTCCGCTTTCGAGCCTGTTTACTGCCCGTTTGATATCCGGTTGCGGCTGCCGCTCAAACACGCTAATGACGTCGCGTTCGACTCACTGGTGAAAGCCGGCCGCCGACCGAACGCTCCTGTTCACGGTGGATTACGACGCTAAGCTTATAGAGTTGCTGCGAGCGGGACCGCCACAGAGCGGACAATCGAACAGCGACAATGTACGGCAGTTCATTATCTCGCTGGCCCGCCGAACCGATTCCTCGATTCGTGTCCGCCTAGAGGGGGAAAATTGTATAGAAGACATGGTGAACTGAAAATTTCTTTATTAGCGCTGGAAGGAGGCACGAGCTATACAGGTCACGACCTGGCAATCAGAACTCTCTGTACTGTTGTGTTTCCTTCTCTCCCTACTTCTCCGGTCTTACTCTCGATGCATCCCATTTTCCCCCCGCCTCTATTCTCGAGCACCATGCCTCTCTCTCTCGTTTCAGCCCTTTCTTCCCCTCATCTCATTTGTCCAGTTTCACTGTCTCTCTCGACTCAGCGCTGCCTCTCCCCTCTTCCCTAATTTTCCCTATATCTCTCGAGATTCAACCTTCTAACCCCTCTTCCCGTTCCCCCAACTTTTCTAGTCTCTTTCTAGCTTCGACATTTTCTTGCCTCCTCGCCATTTTGCGAGGCTTCGTTCGGGCGTGCCTCGGGAAAGCGAAGTGAGATAGCGCGCGTTCCGACCTCATCACGCGTGCAAATCGGAAATGAAGAAATGAATGGCGGGGTGACCGACTTGTTCGCTCCCTGGCGCCCCTACTTTCGTGTGAGCTCGAGCCGATTCTGCAGCGGCGAGCTCGGTCCTCGAATCGCAACCCTACGCGTGCGCGAGACAAGACGAGCTCGCTTGCATGATGGGAGGGGGCGCCCGGCAACCAATTGCTCTTTGCGCGCAGCGCGTTTTTATATATTTTTCTGCGTGCTGGGGAGGAAACGGCCCACGACGTGGTGTGTGTGCGCGTGTGCTGGCGTTGCACTTGAAGCAATGCGCAAGCCGCCGATTTCACGTCGGAGTCGCCGGAGAGGAAACCGAGGATATGGCGCGACATGCACTCCCTCCTGTGCCCGTTACCCCTTTCGGCGTTCTCTGGTGAATGCATACGCAGCGTATACACCCGCATAGCTGCAGCAGTCTCGCGAGGATAGAGAGAGCTAGCTCGCTGTCGCGGCGTTTTCTGGAACGGTTCATATCGCGCCTCAGTGGCGGCGGCTTGGCTGGCGAGAGAATGCTGTGGCGCGCGCGTATGCAAATTTGTCGTCGACGCCGCGCCTCCGCTATTCCAGTCGAGCGTGTGTATAGCGATACACCGGAAAAAGGAGTGCATGAGAGAGAGAGAGAGAGAGAGTAAGAGAGTGGGGGAGACGCGACGTTCGACATGGCGGTGAATTCGACTTCCCTCGGTAGGGCTTCGCGGTTCCACGGGGAAGCTGCGTGCCTGTATGGCTTGCGGGCGACGAAGTGCTTCGTGCTTGTGCTCCGCTTCCGGGGTGTCTGCTCCAGGCGACGGGCCAAATCGCTGAGCTTGCGTGCGTGGAGGAGAAAAGACTCAGCGAAAGTGTGTACAGGAGAAAAGGCGGTGGTAGACCGGGTGGAGGAGGCTGCAGCGCGCGACGTCGCGTTATTGTGAGGAGGCGTTGTTGTTACCTTTTTTTTTTCTTCTACCCCTGTCTCCGCCCGCATCGACTTGTGTGCGCGTGCCGAAAACGTCAGCTGAGTCGGAGGAACGAAGCATGCACGCTCGCTGCGCCGTGTTTCTGCGTGTGTCTATGTGCGGGGCTTCAGGCGGTGGTAGACCGGGTGGAGGAGGCTGCAGCGCGCGACGTCGCATTATTGTGACGAGGCGTTGTTGTTACCTTTTTTGTTCTTCTAACCCTGTCTCCGCCCGCATCGACTTGTGTGCGCGTGCCAAACCCGTCAGCCGAGTCGGAGGAACGAAGCACGCACGCTCGCTGCGCCGTGTTTCTGCGTGTGTCTATGTGCGGGGCTTCGCATTCAGCTGGGGAGCTCCCGCAGCGCGTGGCGCTGCAGCCACGCTAAGCGGAATTGGGTCCTTCGTTTTCGCGTCGTGTTCGCATGTCGCGTCTGTGCGTAGCGGACGGCCTTTGACCATGCGCCCTGCGTGCACCCTATGCGGCCTTGATTCACTCGCTCGCTTGAGGGTCGCGTCGTTAGCATTGGGGAGCCAAGCAGTTTGTTTTCCCTTAGTTCGGTTCGCTCGCGGCTATGGCTCGTTTCTTGTTTCCTTTTCCTTCTTTGCCGTTCGGGGCCCGTATACTGCGACGTTTGGTCGATTTCGACGCTCGTTGCACGGATTGTTGAGTTCGATGTTAAGGAAGATCGGGATTCCTTCATTCTCTCGGGTGCTGTAAAAGGACTTTTCCGTGGCTTTCGGAATTCTCGATTGTGTACCCTCAGCGGCTTTCTTTATAGGCGTTTTATTGAGAACAGAAACGAGAGCTTAACCAGGCATTGACGATTCTAACATATTTGGGCGTAAGACTGAAAGGAAATGTACTTTGTTTTTTCTTGATCTACTATTTACGTCACGTTTTTTAGAGATGATGTAACAGACTACTAAAAATTAGGATGTTTCTCTTATGGTACGCTTCTTAAAAATTATAAAAGTGAAAGTACTTCGTCATTCAAATTAGCAGTAACCGTTGCTTCTGGCAGCGTGATAGAAAATTTTTCAAGAATCTTTATATCTCGTCGGTATGCCAGGCTTCCAAAAATGTTCTTTGACAGTGACGTCTGTGAGCTGAATCAGGCGCACGTTATGGAGGTAGAGATTTCGAATACCGCATGACGGTGGATGTATATTTCAGCCTCAGAATGTACCGAAAGAAATGTGATGTAAAATATGTGTATTTATTTTGTTTTGTTTTTCTTTCCTAACGTCTGCCAATATGTGAATGCGTTTATTCTTTACAGTACCTGCTATCCGGGCCGTGTCGGCTCGTACTTTTTCTGATGTCAGCTTTTTCTACATCCGGCACTGCCCAGTCGTGTGGTAGAACAATCATGCCCGCCAATATACAGGCTGACCCAGCAGCAGCCGCGCCGAAGCCGAAAGGACAGATAAAAAAGAGAAAACGACAGGGAGGTTAACCAGGTTGCATCCGATTTGCTACCCTACACGGAGCAAGGGGGCAGTAAAAGAAAGGGAGAAGGAAAGAGAGAACAAACGATACGCGCGCACACGTATGGCAGCGTTCATCTTCGCTTTGATATGTAGAGCTGCAGAAGCCTTCAGCTGACGAACTTTATTATTCCAAACAGAAGCGCCATATTACAGTATTTGAACTATCGAAGAACAAAAATGACCTAACAGTTGACTATTTCGCAAACCAACCTTGCGGATTTTTCCAAAACTCGCATCTTTCGTCTTCGTCGGAAGCTCCAGCTAACCGCGACATGACGTTCGTGACTGGTTGACGCGGCTCTGTGCTGTCGTTAGCCTTGTAAGAAGGTCGCGTTTTAGGTGCCTCCTGCTTTCGCGACATACTTGTCATCTGAGACAAGGTATTGCCTGGATGTGCGCGTACCAAACTGCACTGCGCTCCCCACTGTCGACTCTCACAAACGCCTTTCCCTTCCCCATCGCCTGCGAAGAAGTCATCGTCAGGGGACATGCACCTCGCTCACTTTCTGCCCCGTATGGCCAACCCGCGCGTGCTCGCAGAAATCAAAGGCTGGGGCCCCGGTTTCTACTCCCGGGCCTCAAAGAACGTGAGCAGGGTGCAGAAGCGCCGCTGAATAGATGAACCACTGGCGGGTGTTCTCGAGCTATCCCTTCCTTGGTTTTAGCGGTTCGGCTATCATGGCACGGCCGTTTGTGAGGGCGGACGCCCAGAAGCGCGCCGCAATCGTCCGCCGCTTTGCCGTGGTGATGTTTTGGGCTGGACTTGGTAAATGTGCCGGTCTGCTCTTTAGCTTTCTGATGGATCCATGAAAACGAGCGTTAATGTTTACTGGAGGTGCACCTCAAGGTTTTCTTGCGGCAAGACCACATGGGGAAGCATCCGTACGGATGTTGAAAACCCGTGACGAAGGCTGTACGAGAATACTTCGTAGGCAGTGAACTGATAAACTTCCTGTGAACAATAATGGGCAATTTTTAATTTTCGATATGTTCAATTTATACTAGCGTGCGCCCTTGTTTTTATTGTAGTATAAATACCTAATTGTTCACGGTTTATTATTTTTTATGTGTATGAAGTCTGCGGATTTATTTGGTATTGTTCTACTCTTTTTTATGGATGTTTGACAGTGTCTTGGTTTCATTATTATTCTTTGTGGTGTTATTATTGTTCAGTTTTTTAAACTCATATTGTGGGACAGTCGGCCATAATTGCGGCCAAAGTTATCTTTTTTCTCTCAATTAATAAAAAATTGAGAAAATAGAAAAAAAAATGAGCTCCATGCGCGGTATTTGCTTGCTGACGTGTTTTCTTCTCTCTGAAGATCGGTAAATCTTACCTAGACGGCACGAATAAGTTCAAACACGCGGTTTCGGATTCCAGCCGCGGCGACCGCACTTCGATGTAGGCGATATGCAAAAGCTCCCGTTTACTTTGATATCGGTGCACGTTTAAGAAACACAGGTGGTCAAAATGTAATTTTGAATTCTAAAAAAATTGACGCCCCTGTGACGTGCTTCATAATCAAAGCGTGAATTTTTTTCATGTAAAACCCGAAATTTATTTTAACTTAAGGCATAAAAATATTTGAAATAAAGAAACGCTGCTTTTAAACTGTGGAAGTAATTGGTCGGTAAGTGGCGTATTAGAACGATACAGATTGCCTTGAAAACTTTTCTAAGGCAGTACGGTATTCCTCGTCATCGTCAAGAAAGAAATCGAGAAGCGGGCATATTGAAATGCCGACATCACTACTAAACCCTACTTTTCGTTTTTCTTCTTTTTTTTGACAAAATGAATAAATCAAGCGACCGCTTCAAGGCGCAGGGACCGAACTGTTCTCAACCTTATCGATATAGTCTCACCTCTTTTTTTCCATTTCGAATTTATTAGAGCACATCGAAGTTTCGAACTTACTAAGCAGCTCGCCTGTTTCCATATTAAGTGCTCTCAAAAAACGGGCAGACGCGGTCGTCCCACGGAGTCTTGTTCTCCCTTTTTTTTCTTTTTCGTTCTTTATTCTCGCGTACACTCAAATGTATTCGCTCCGTTTGCTCCTAGCTCCCCTGTGCTCGAACGAGTGGTTTTGTTGGGCGCGCGTGCGTTGGGACCGTCGGTCATCTGTGTGCGCGGTCTTCCTCAACATTGTTTTTTTCCCTCCAGCCTCAAGTTTCGTGTCGACTTTTTTCGGAACAAAGCTCGTGGTTTGACATGCGCGCTTGTCGGCAAGAGACGGGACGGTATATATGTTGGCTACGAGGAGAGAGCGGGTGTGCCGCAGCCGGCGATAAATCAGATAGATATGCGTGATCGCGAATGCGAAGCTCCGGACCGGCATTGGAAAAATAATGAGATTGGATAAATGCACGCCCACTTCGTCTTGTTCAGGAGGAGCGTCACGGCGTAGTGGTGTGCCACGTTCCGAGAGGGAGCTGAGCTGGCTACGTAGCGGTTTTCTCGGATAAGAGCAAGTGGAAGTGCTTTACTCGCGGCTAGTGCGTAGACACCGGCCCGAATGAAAGATGAACCGGGCGTCGAATGCGCACAGACATAGCGCGTTATATACGTACTTCTGAGCGTACGTACACAGGCGGGTATACTGCGACCGTGTCTTGGACTGGCTATCTCGGTAGAGCACCGCAGTTTTGAAGTTCACGGGTTGTGTGGTACGCGTTTTTTTTACTTGCGTTCATTTATCGCAGTATAGTCACCATTCACCTTCTTTTTCTTCTATATTTCATCTCTAACCTGTATAGGCTTATATATGGGCTATGTTCCGGTTAACCTCGCTGCCTTTCTGCATTACTTTTCTCTTTCTATTTTCTGCCGGAGCGTGTTGCCGAATTGTACGTTTATGTGTGCCAAGGAAAGAGTCATGCAAAAACCGGTCCGTTGATTTGCCTTTGCTTATTCAACGATGCTGTATAGTTTTCGAGCGCATTCTTTTAAAGCTGTGCGTAGAATGGAACGCTGCCCAGTGTAGCATTTCTACAGCCTTGCCTCAAATGCATAATGGACTTTTCTTTCTTTTCATTTTTCTAAATTAACAGTTGCTGCCAGCAAAAGCAGCCTGGCGTATTACGATCGCTGCCTAATAAAATTTAATTTATTTTAAACATTGTATACCCCCCGGCTGACTCTATCCAAGAAATACCGTTTCCATAATGTCTTATTGACATCATACTCATAGTGTTTTTCAGATGGGCAAGGGCTCACTTTGATGTTGTTATCTAGCCTAGTGACAACGCGAATCGCATTAAGTTTGATCCAAGCTGCATATGTTTCGTTTTCGCTCTGGCGTCGGCGTAGCTTTAAAAAGGTATACACTAAGTAGAGCATCGTGTCGGCATTGCTTGCCACACTTATCAGGTAAATAGCGAAACGGTTAGCCACCGCGACACGCCACTTCGGATATCCAAAACTATCGTTAAATTTACTATCAATGGCTTTTCTGTAAGCTTTCGGTAGCGTACGAAAGGGTACGCGTTAGTAAAGTCCTGTATATCACTTTGTGTAATAGCGCTATATTTCTCTAACGCATGATGTCAATAGCCCTGCCTAACATCTTCCTATTCTTTGCAAGCTGTGGTATCAGAAACACTGTGTGCTATAACAAATAAAATCTCCGAGTTCCTGCCTAATCGGGCCTTTGCTCTCGAATTGCCTTAAATTTGGCTATCGCAAGCTTACTCGCGAAACGTCTGTGCAACATTTAGCGGTTATGAAACCCAGTAAATGCACGTTTTATGAGTGTTTGTACCGCACTAAAGCATCGCTTGAGTAAAATACGGGAAAGGGGCAGCTAAAAGTAGTAATAGCTACAAATCAATAAAGGCGCATCTTGTCTTATGTATGTCGTATATTTTTGCACAGTGCGATGCCTATGCTAGAAGACCGGCAAGAACGGCGAATAATGCCTTACCCTCTAAATGTGCTCAACGCAAAGCTTAGCAGGTGGCCCTACTTCGAACGCCTTATTCGCGAAGAAAGTACTTAGCCGGGTGCAAGAGAAATTATTTTTAGCAGCCAGCCGACCTCGAGATCAGCGCGAAGAGCCAGAAGGGCCGCGCTTTTAAATTAATTAGATTTTCCTTTGATGCTTTTTACGTCATTTACTTTGTGTATCCTTGGTGCCTGCTGATGCTATTCATTTCCCTGCTTTAGCTGGGAGGAAGCGTCTTGCTTATGGTTAGGTATGGTTAGGCACCGTATAGGTTCTTGCGAAAGAGAGAAAGAAAGGTGAAGTGAAAGCAGGGAGGTTAATCAGACGAAAGCTTTTTCGGTTTGCTACCCTGCACTGGGGTAGCGGAGACAGAAAGGTAGGGAAGGAAAGGTAAGGAAGTAAGGGGGGATAGAAAGGTAAGGAAAGAAAAAAAGAGAGAAGGGGTAAAAAACGAAAACACACACACACTCAAGCACGGGAGTGTCGTAGTCGGTTAGCGAGGCCGGTTGAGCGCAGAGAGAGAGAAAGGTTAAGTGAAAGGCAGGGAGGTTAACCTGAAGTTTTTCAGTTTGCTACCCTGCACTGGGGATAGGGTAAGGGGGATAGAAAGGTAAGGAAGAAAAGAAGAGTAAAGAAAGAGAAAAAACAAACAAAGAAAAACAAAACGCACCACACACTCAAGAACGGGAGCATCATAGTCATTTAGCGAGGTCGGTTGAGCGAAGAAACTTCAGCAGCGCCTTCGTCGCTTTCTGTTTGGGAGCTAGAACGTTCCGGCACTACAAAATTGATTGTTCAGAAAGCGGCTGGTCATCGAGGCGTGCTAGCGTTGCTGAGAGCTGTTGCCTTTGGGAGCTAGAGTGAGGACAATGACACAGGACGTGCACAATGGTTTCCTCGCTGCCGCAGTGAGCACAGGCCGCACTGTCTGCCATTCCGATTCGGTAAGCAAAGCTGTTCGTGAAAGACACTCCAAGCCACAGGCGGCAGAGGACTGCTGTTTCGGATCTACATAGTCCGGATGGAATGTGAAGTTGAAGTCACGGATCCAGACGGTGAAGACGGGTATGAAGAAAGCCCGACGGATTCCACATTCAATGCGTTAGATCACGTGCGAGCGAGCGAATTTTTGATGCTGCATCAGTTCTTGATAGTGGAATGGCTTCCTGCACGGCACTTTCATGAGCATTCCTTGCAGAATTATCGACATGTTCGTTGCCGTCGGTGCCACAGTAGCTTGGAAGCCATGAAATGTTATGTCATGGCTTTTGTCTTTTAATTGCTGATATGCTTTTCTTACTTCCAATACTAGTTGGTCTTGTGCATCACGACGTAAAGCCGATGACAGACACTGCAGGGCTGACTTCGAGTCTGTAAATATGCCCCATTTTAGTGGTGACTAGTTCAATTCTTCGATGTGCACTGCGCAGGAGTGCCGCAAGCTCCATAGCAGTCGACGTAGTCCTATGAGACACTCTAAAATTATACATTTCGGCTTTTGCAGGGAAGATAACAGCTCCTGCAGATCTACTAACAGTTGTCGAGTAAAGTTTAACGTGGTCTGCGTATTCCTTCTGTAGCATCAGCAGAGACAGCTGCTTTAAAGTGGGCGACGAGAGCTCCGCCTTCTTCCGAATCCCCGGCACTGTCAAAGGAAGTTTAGGCTGATACAGGCACAAAGGGGGTATCAGGATTCTTCCAGGAGGTGTGTGGTCTGATGGAAGGCACTCTTGGAAAGCCAAAATCCTCTTGCAAAAGGAGGCACCGGGCCGGTCTTCTGGAAGCGAGGCTGGGTGATGGGCAGGGGCGCGATCAAGGTGTCTAATGTGTGCCCTAAGCACCTCCAAGGTTATGTGAATGCTGGCAGGATGATCATTTGCAATGGCAATGGTCTCTGCTGTTGACGTGCAGCGTGGAAGTCCGAGACACACTCTGAGTGCCTGACCCTGAGCATTTTCGATTGTACGTATGTTACTTTTGCAAGTGTTCGTCAGCATCGGTAGACTGTACCGCTGGTACCCGAAAAATAGAGTCCGGTATAATTGCAACGCAGCGTGCACCGATCTACCCCACGTGTTCCCTCCGAGGAATTTGAAGAGATGTGAGATGACTGTCAGACGCTTCTTAAGATCAACCACATGGGGACTCAAGCAAAGGTCTCTATCGATGATGACGCCCAAGAATCAGTGCGTCCTGGCGTAACAAACATTGTGTCCATTGATTTATACGGCATATGCTTTCATTGTCTTTTGCGTAAATGCGACCAACACAGATTTCTCAGGTGAAATCTGGAGGCCTTGTTCACTAAAGTACGCCCATGTTGAAATCGCGGCTTTTTGGAGCCTCGAACGCACCTGAGGCCGTGTTACACCTGGCGTCCAAACACAGATGTCATCGGCATAAATGGATATATGAACTGAACTCGGTATACGTCCCACGAGACCGATCAAAACGAGGTTGAATAATGTGTGGCTTAAGACGCCACCTTGAGGAACATCACGGTGTGTGTAGTGCTGGGACTTTGGTCCATGATCATTTTGCATAAAGAATGATCTCATGGGCAGGTAGCAGCAGATCCAACGGTACACTCGCCCACCAAGACCAACCGATTGAAGGGCGTCAAGTATGGCCTCATGAGAAACGTTGTCGTATGCTCCTTTTACATCCAAGAATAACGCGACGGATAACCGTCTGCTCATTTTCTGGTGTTAGACGTAAGTTACCCTATCAATGGCGTTGTCAGTGGAGCGACGAACGCGTCGAAAGCCGGCCATGACATTTGGGTATAGCGTTCCAGGAACCAGTCTAGTCTGGCAAGGATCATTCGCTCCGTCAGCTTCCTTACGCAACTAGCCAGTGCTATTGGGCGGTATGATGCCAGCTCTATTGGAGATTTCCCAGGTTTTAGAAGCGGGGCTAAACGGCTCGTTTTCCATTCTTGTGGGGCTTGCCCATCTCACCAAGATTCGCTGAACACATCTAGCAAAGCTTCTCGTGTCCACTCATCGAAGTTGCATAACATGCGGTATGATATGTCATATGGACCAGGCAACGATGACGGCTAACGAATGCGTCTATCGCATAAGGCAAACGGAAATCGTTGAACGGAAATCGTTGTTCAGGAAAGGTACAGAGGCCTCACACAGTTCGCCATGTTTGTGATGGAGGTTGTCGGGGGTCTAGAGACTCGCAGAAGTTCGCCCACCGTTGAGACTCTTATTTATCGAAACGACGCTCAATCTTCTTTTGTAAGTTTCCGAGTGCCTTGAGGAGTATCCGAGTCAGTTTCCGAGTGCCTTGAGGAGTATCCGAGTCAGTTTCCGAGTGCCTTGAGGAGTATTTCAGCGTGCGCATCGCAGTCTGCGCTGCTTCCTTGATCGCCTGCTCTAGGCCAGAGGAGAGACCTCTGCGACAAGCATCTTCGATGTTGGTTTTAAACGAAGCGGGGCCCTGGACTGAGCCCCCCTCCCCACCGCAAGCCAAGAACCTCCGAATACCCGGAGCTTCTCCGCGGAAATTCTGTTAAATGTTTTCACCACCACAACTACCAGACCAATCAATTTTCCAGATTGCGCCTGCTGAATGACAGCCAGCGAAACCTTTGACGTTACGGTAACAGGGGATATGATCGTTTCCATGTGTCTCGATATCTATCAATCCGCTTGACATATGTGGCGAAGCCACGTCACACAAACGTGAAGTTGAAGCAGCTAGCGTATGTGGGGCCTCGTAGAAATGTACGGCTTCCGTCGTTAAGTAGGCACAGATCGTGATCAGACACGAACGAAGCCAGTTGCTGACCTGTTGCGTTAACTTTAGAGATTCCCAGATATGGTGGTGGGCATAAAAGTCGCCCGTAATAATCCATGGGCCAGGGTTTTGTGCGAGTATCACATCCAGTCTTTTTCTGTCAAATCGGGCTGAGGGAGATAAATATACACATACTAATGTAAAGGTGAGTTATTTCTGCTTGACAGTCAGGCAAACATTGGTTGTCATCGTGAGGTCGCATGGGCTGCATGAGGTACGTTAGCTCGCGACGAATATAAACCAGGACCTTGCTGCATTCGTTGTAGGTTGATGACATTATTGATTCGGATCCGGATAGCCTGATTGGGTAAGATGACTGGAAAACGGTTAGAAAATACGTATTGGCGAAAATCAGAGATCCCAGATCTAAGTCTTCTGGCGTTCCACTGGATGATCGTTGCTTGTCTGACCTCTTTGTGGAACGATTGCTCATTTCCTGCCATGGCTCTACGCGAGCATTGCTAGGACTACGCTCAGTGCGTCCAAAACTTGCAGACTGCTTCGGGCGGTTGGAGTTCCCAGGCTTCTTAGTAGTTCCGTCATGACAGTGACGAGGGATGGCCGCTTCGCAATGACCTGCGGAACAAGCTGGACGTCGATATCCTAGCTGTTCTAGGCTGTGATCAAAGACGCAAAGGTTGCATGTGCGGCTAACTTCTATCATTCAAGGGCTAGAAATAAGCACTACTTGTGCCGAAGAGGCATTTAATTTTTTTTTAGTGGGCGCAAGCATTTTCGCGTTCGAATTTTAACTTGAGTGCACAGCGCACAGCCAGAAAACACAGCGGTTTGCGATGCGTTTCAGCTGTATAGTACGAATGTGTACTAGATCAACTACACTTTTCCAGCTCCACATTTAACTCGGCTATATCTGGAGACAGAAAAGCTCGCGCAGATGTATTTGTGCTGCGAGGGGTGCGGCCCACTCCTGTTCATTCGGGGTTCATATTACTCTTTTAATTTCCCCCGGACCAAGTATGGCAAGAAAATCGCTTAGATTCATCGTAACCTATTATATGCCAGTAACAAGTCAGCTGTTCGTTCTTCGATGTTATGGTCAAACATAACTTCACTGCATTTTACACGCTTCAATGCACAGACGGAAATATCGAGGGGAGAGAATGTACAGGGGTGGTCAAAAGTTCCCAGGCCGCAGAGCCCGGCCACGGAGCACCGGCTCGCTGCTATCGGGGCGCTGTGATCGCAATCACGCCTTGGCGCACGCTGGCGTCGAGCGTGTGTGGGGAGAGGGGGGTTGCTTTCCTCTCCCCTTCTTGCTCTCGCTGTTCGCTCTTCGAAGTTTACTATCGCGCAACGAGTAGCGAGGAGGCAGCGTCGCGGAAACTGACGCGTCATGCTTGCGGCCACATTTATCTACACACCGTATATTTGTCTGTACTTCTCGGCTTCCCGGAAGCTCAATATAACGCGTTTAACTTCCTATGGACGCGCTGTGGCTCTCTGAGACGTCTGCGCAAGCCAATTCGCTGCATACGAACACTGTTGGAGCCCGAAATAATTACAGAAGAGTTCGTGCTGGGGCTAGTTAGAACATCTTAGTGAAATAAGCAGTGCTGCAAAGTCGACGAGAGAGTGATGGGCAGGAACGTCACAAGCAAAGCTCATGCATTCTTTGCCCACTGTGTTCACCACCTTTTTGTGTTTTTTGTTTTCATTAGAGCAGTAGCTAGATGCCCTTTGTATGTCGTGTTCATGTCTGCCGTCTTCTTGTAACGTTTACACTGCTTCTTATTACAATGAAATGTGTGCTTGTGTCGCCAAGAGTTCTCGTTCACTGCTGCGTTGCTAGCATGCTGTTCTGAGCCGCGCGCTCCTGAGTGGGTTTAGAGCCTGTTGGAAGGCAATGCCTACGAAAGCGCTCATGGGCTACAGAAGCTAGCGCGTGTTACGGGACGCTGTTCAGAATGGTTCGGCGCTACTCTGTGCGGTACTTTCGACCTATAACAGTTGCGTTATCGGCACTTTGTGCTCACGAAACGTAGAAGTGAATTCATGCTCTATAATGCCAGAAAATAAACGCGTCACGTATAAGAGTTTCGCGAAGCGCCGTCATATGTCCTGTTAATATGTTGAGGCTATGCGCGATGACCTTCAATCTGTCGCCTCGATTTTGTATTGCCCGTTGACCGTGTGAAGCGCAGAGGGATTCGTCGTTGGAGGGGCGAGAAGTTAGATGGTGGGCTTTGGCTACATGCGCCTACCCTGCGTCCGCAACCGGTACTGCTCTCGCTCTGTCAAATTTTCGGTGGTCAAGCTCTTCGTTAACAAGAAGGAGCGAATCCTTTCGCTTTCCTGCTGCCTTTCTTGCACGTATGTAATCTGGAAAACAGGCGTACAAGCTATTTCACAGGATAAGACTTGCTTTATCTTCGGTGTCGACATCATTCTGTTCTACAGCAAAAAGAAAAAAAAGACGGTGGAGGCAGCCGCCTTTCACCATCGCAGTGATGGCTTCACCCTATCTCTAAAACTGGTGCTCCTTCCGCCCGTTTGTCCTAGGTTTCCAGGCAACGTTAAATCAGACGTAAGCCGTCGTGGTCGCTGGTTTCGAGTGTCATGCACTTGAAGCGTGACGATGACTTATATTTTTGCTGAACAGACCAACGAATAAAATAAAGTGCGAGCGTTGCATCGCCCGTGTTTTGTGCTTCTACACTGCATGATGACATTGCGATAACGAAAGTGCATGAAATCAAAGCCGCAGAATTGAATACTTGTAGAGTGCCTAGTTGATACTAGTCGTCGTGGAAGCTAGAACGCCATGCCACGCATTTGACAGGAATACAAGACTGCGCAAATTGCCCCTTGCAATTGCTGGCCGAAGCCGTCGGGATATTGTCGAATAATCGGCTGCACGAGATACTCGGTAGACCGCTCGTTCGCGCCTACAGGATGAGGAGCGCGTTGAGATCGCCAAGAGGAGAAGGCCCCGTGTGAACTAGTCCTGATGAAGATCTTTGGATTGTGGCAGCTGCAAATCTGGAGCCTACACTTACTCTAGAAGAGATTCGACAGGAACTGGCACTAACGGTATCTCTGCCGACCATTCGCCGTAGACTGCACGCGGCAGGGCTTCGCAGTCGCACTGCTTGTCAGAGGCCTTTACTGAGTCAGAGAGAGAGGCAAGAACGTCTCCGATTTGCGCACAACCACCTGTCCTGGCGAGAAGAAGAGTGAAACCTGGTTGTGTTTACCGACGAGTCTACTTTTCTGACTCGGTGGGACCAGCAACAACGCGTGGGGAGAATCGTCGGCACAAGGTAAGAAATTGTATTGAAGTATTCGCATTACAGTAGAACGGGTACTGCAGCATTAGGCGCGTTGTAACGGGGATTTATTCCAAGGAATCACGCAGCGCATAGAACGTAATCTGTGTGGCCTGTGCCTCACGTATTCAGCTGCTGTTTCAGGTGTTAGGACATCACATCGAAAAGACTCCAACCTAGGTTCGAAAAATCTGCTGAATATATTAAGCTGCACGGAAGCTCAGGGTTCTGTTTAAATCCATGCGGTCTTCCAGTAGTACATATTCGATTTTGAAGAAAAGTATTTGTTGCATGCGAAAAAAGTTGTTATATCGTAATCATTATGTGAAACGCGTTTATCGTTCTTTGCAGGTATGACGAAGAATACATCAGACATGTTGCAGCCAGCGGACGCAGTGCGGTCAGTGTATGGGGTGCAATCACCCGTGACGGGCTCGGACCCCTACACAAGATTGAAGATTCCTTGACTGCTAATAGCTACGTGGACATAATTGAGCAAGTTCTTCTTCCCTTCTTGCTCGACGGGCCGTTCACTGACGGCCTGTTCGTGTTCCAGCACGACAGGAGCCCCATACATACGGCCAAGTAAGTGGACCAACTGCAGCCATGATTAAAAGGCTGAGGCCATAAAGTAGCACTACACTGAGAGGGTAACAGAGAAGTAGAGAGGCACTGCGTTGCAACTGCAACTCTGCACTGTGTCGCCTCTATTCATTCGTGGTCATTTATCGACTACGTTAGCTACGTCTGGTGCTCATGTCGAAACACCAGCGTGTTAAGAATAATTGCTCGTGTTTTATGTGCCAAAACCACGATATGATTATGAGGCACGCCGTTGTTAACAGTTTTAGAAATTTCGACCAACTGATGTTCTTTAACGTGCAATGACATCGCACAATGCACGGGCCTCTAGCATTTCGCATTCATCGATATGCGACTGCTACGACCGTGTTCGAACCAGTGACCTTTGGCTCAGCAGGCGAGCACGCATGCAAAAACTTAAAACAATGAATTTTTATATGCTTGGCCTGCATTTTAAGTTTATTTTATCGCATGTCTGGCGCTGCCGTACTTAGATACTCACATTCTCTATTGTTCTACAATGTGGTTAATAGGTGTCATTCTCACACTATTGCAGGTGCGTCCGCGCCACACTTGAAGGGCTTGGCATCAACGTACTCGAATGGCCCCCGAAGGGTGCCGATGTGAATATTATTGAAAACATATGGGGCCTAATGAAAAAAAAAAGCCTGGCGCGTCCTGCTCTGGAGATCCAAAGCAGAGACACCTTGTGGATTGCTTTACAAGAGGAGTGGGAGCGACTGAGAGCCGACCCAGACCTCTTAAGGAACCTGTATGCGTCTCTGCCTGGACGAATTCAGGATATCGTGGACGCAGAGGGTGGCTTTTCACGGCACTAAGCCCAATGCCAGATCGCTGGCCCTACTTTAGTTTTCGCTTCAGTGCAGGCACCAAAGGCGTTTTTTTTTTTGTTCTTGTATATAGCGTTGTTGTTGAGTTGAATATCCTTCATTTGTACAGCGGTTCTTTTTACTGGCCGCCGAGGCTAGGCTGCCAGTGGTCCATCGCTCGAGGAACACCTTTCGAGGTGCTTCATATATTTTTTCGGCCTTTCCGTAATCACTTTCGTCTGTGCTTGCTGATTTCTCCATATTTTGAAATGAAACCACACATCCCAGCCAGAAGCACACAGGCGTTTATTGCGACAGGAGGCCGTGTCGCAGTAAGGCCCTGTACATCAAACAATAAGGACAAGAAAGAAAGACAAAAGTTGTGTAA
Source organism: Rhipicephalus sanguineus (assembly GCF_013339695.2). Classification (NCBI taxonomy): domain Eukaryota; kingdom Metazoa; phylum Arthropoda; class Arachnida; order Ixodida; family Ixodidae; genus Rhipicephalus; species Rhipicephalus sanguineus. Next base: position 70,913,378 of record NC_051180.1, on the reverse strand, counting down.
GTCCTTTGTACAGAAAATATATGGTGTAATGCTAATCTTGGTTGACGGACCATGGTCACGCTAGCTGCAGCAGCAAAATGCGCTAGAGCGTAAAACGTAAAAAAAAGGTTAATAAAAGGTACCGTTTGAACTCAAGGTTATTTCCTTTCTTTCTACTTCAAAAGAAAATGGGAACTGCGAAGTTAATGTGCGCATAATACTTTACCAACTAAGTAAGAGGCCGTACACAGGTTGTGATGCGCTGCTTCGAGAGGCATAAATACTTTGCTCCACATTGTGGTAATGACATAGCCTAATATATCTACTTGTGGATTTTTCCATCGAATACGGGCTCTCCGGCTGCCTCCGTCGTTTTTCCGTTTTTTTTTCTGCGCAACACAAAGGGTACCACGCCTCTGTGACAGCAAGTCTCTTGAAGCGACATCAAGTGTATGCTTACCATCTGCTGTCCAGAAGTCCGAAATTGCAAGAATGGCTGCAGAAGCGCCAAATAATTCCCTCCTTGCCCCGAGAGAACCGTGACAGGCTTGATCACCGAGAGTTCGTCCAGCGCCTACACACTAAGGAGGGGTGGTTCGACAGGTCGAGAGCAGCACTAGTTGCGGACGCAGGGTAGGGGTATCTAGTCAAAGCCCACCATCTAACTTCTCGCCCCTCCGACGACGAATCACTCTGTGCTTCACACGGTCAGCGGGCAATACAAAATCGAGGCGACAGATTGAATGTCATCGCGCATAGCCTGAACATATTAACAGGACATATGACGGCGCTTCGCGAAACTCTTATACGTGAGGCGTTTATTTTCTGGCATTATAGAGCATGAATCCACTTATACGTTTCGTGAGCACAAAGTGCCGGAAACGTAACTATTACAGGTCGAAAGTACCGCACAGAAGTGCACCGAGCCATTCTGAACAGCGTACCGTAGCACGCGCTAGCTTCTTTCTGTAGCCCATGAGCGTTTTCATTGGCATTGCCTTCCAAGAGGCTCTAAACCCACTCAGAAGCGAGCGGCTCAGAACAGCATGCTAGCAACACAGCAGTGAACGAGAACTCTTGGCGACACAAGCATACATTTCATCGTAGTAAGAAGCAGTGTAAAGGTTACAAGAAGACGGCAGGCATGAACACGACATACGAAGGGCATCTAGCTACTGCTTTAATGAAAACGAAAAACACAAAAAGGTGGTGAACACAGTGGGCAAAGAATGCATGAGCTGTACCTGTGACGTTCCTGTCCATCACTTTCTCGTAGACTTTGCAGCACTGCTTATTTCATTAAGATGCTCTAACTAGCCCCAGCACAAACTCTTCTGTAATTATTTCGGGTTCAAACCGTGTTCGTATGCAGCAAATGGGCTTGGGCAGACGTGTCAGAGAGCCACAGCGCGGCCATAGGAAGTTAAACGCGCTATATTGAACTCCGGAAAGCCGAAAAATACAGACAAATATACGGTGTGTAGATAAATGTGGCCGCAAGCATGACGCGTCAGTTTCCGCGACGCTGCCTCCTCGCTACCCGTTGCGCGATAGTAAACTTCGAAGAGCGAACAGCAAGAGCAAGAAGGGGAGAGGAAAGCAACCCCCCTCTCCCCACACACGCTCGACGCCAGCGTGCGCCAAGGCGTGATTGCGATCACAGCGCCCCGATAGCAGCGAGCCGGTGCTCCGCGGCCGGGCGCTGTGGCCTGGGAACTTTTGACCACCCCTGTACGTGCAGTGCGCCTGCGCGTGCCACTCGGCTGTGTATATATCTAGCGAAACTTTCCCGAATGAAGCTCAGTTGCGAGTAACGCCTGTGCTGTGCATCTGTGTTCCTTCTTTGTGCTGTTCGGATTCGCGCTATCCAGTATTGAAGAATATAAGCACTACATATCAGCCTACCGCGTCTGGTGTTGGTAACACCCAAGAAGCTGTTGGGATCGTTACGCAACCGCAAACAACAGGTTTTATAATACATATGGGGCTCTTCAACATATGAGTGTGCGTATACCATATCCACATTTCTCTAGCGACATTCCGTAACGTTTCGCTCAACGTGAAAAATTACGCCACAGTCACCATCCCTCGCATGCATCGCATAACATCGATTCCCACGGTACGTGGGATCTGCCGAATTTTTTCATTAGCTTAATGGGCACAGCCACTGCTTTGCCAAGAAGCCAGACATGAAGTTCAAGGGGACACAGCTTTTGCATCGGTCTGGCTTTAATGAGGGCAACTTGCGCTGTGATTCAAAATTTTATTTTCAAGCCGTTACACGAAGCTTTACAGGAGGCTAACACATACAATAGGAACCATCTTCAGCGCTAGCAGACAAGGACGAAGGAGAGACGACACCACAATGCGCTAACTTCAACACTTTTATTTCCAGGAAACAGCAATCTATTTATCCATGCACAGTGCGCCACCTCATTCTACAATCTAGCCAACCAGAAAGGCCCTCTCCCTATCCAAAAGATCAATTGACCGTGGGCTCACACACGTGTCACTATTGCGAGAGATAGCTTGGGCTTCAATAATCTCCCGCACGTCTTTATCTTTGTGCTTCGCCAGAACAGTGCATGAAGCATACAATGGTGCGCAACCGCACTCCAAACAATGCACAGACAAATGACCGTTATCGGCAGCAGGTTTTCTGGAGTCGGTGCAGGTGTCTGTTGCCGAGAGTCTTCTTAAAAGATGCCGCTTGGACGTTAACCGCCCGGACCCACAGGCGAAGAGTAAGAGCAGAGTGGCAGTAGTGCCCTATCTGCACAAAACGGCGCACAACCTGAAGAAAATGGCTAATCGTGTGGACATTAAAGTAGTGTTTTCTGCGCCCGAAAAACTGGGCAGGATATGTCGACTAACGGACCCGCATCGTAAGCCCGCTGTAGGATGTTCCAAAAACCATCGCGATCCCCTCGTGGACTGTGTACAAGAGGGTAGTATACGAGCTCCCGTTGACCTGTGGAAATAAGTACATAGGTCAGACGGGAAGATGCCTTAACGACCGACTTCGCGAGCATAGGTTAAACGTTACTAACAAGAATAATTACGGTCATTTGTCTGTGCATTGTTTGGAGTGCGGTTGCGCACCATTGTATGCTTCATGCACTGTTCTGGCGAAGCACAAAGATAAAGACGTGCGGGAGATTATTGAAGCCCAAGCTATCTCTCGCAATAGTGACACGTGTGTGAGCTCACCGTCAATTGATCTTTTGGATAGGGAGAGGGCCTTTCTGGTTGGCTAGATTGTAGAATGAGGTGGCGCACTGTGCATGGATAAATAGACTGCTGTTTCCTGGAAATAAAAGTGTTGAAGTTAGCGCATTGTGGTGTCGTCTCTCCTTCGTCCTTGTCTGCTAGCGCTGAAGATGGTTTCTAATTCAGTATACCAACAAGCCCAAAAGATGGCAATCCACATACAATAGGGCTCTCGTGGTTCAAAAACCGTGGGCAGGACTACCGCTCAAAGTAAAAGAAATCTAGGCCAAAGGTTTACAGGTTGATATGATTGAAAATTGGGCGAGTTGGTAACAATTCACAGCTGGTAGAGGCAAAACAGCGCGAAATAACAGAGACCAAGGACGAGTAGACACGACACGAGCGCGGACTTTCAACTGGAGAATTTATTGAAGAAACATCATAATATACTCTTACTGCGCATGCTCTTACAAGGCAAGAAACTTATGACGACGTCATGGCATTGAACTGTTGTTCGCAGCCAAGAATAAAGTTGGCGATGTCTGCACAGCGGCATGGGCGTCCGGAGGGGGATGCAAAGGGGGGCGGCTGCCCCCCCTTGGAATTTTCGGATAATAATATTCTATGCAGTAGCTTCAGGATTGCCTGCCAACTTTGCACGTTACACACTACTATTGACTAATCTTGCCGGTGATGTCACGGCAGTGAAAGAAAAGCTACCTGTGTTGGATGCGAGCCCCCCCCCCCCCTTCCTGCTGATGCACCCCCCTGCAAAAAGTTCTGCGGACGCCCTTGCACAGCGGTGCGGAAAAGGCCCAGTGGTGAAGGATTCATATTCCATTAAGCACACGAATGTTTTTGTGTCATTGGCATTGTGTACAGCATACCCTTCACGTGTGGAAGTGTTTACATTGGGCAATTGGGCGATGCGTAAAGTCGCAACTGAGGGAGCATCAAAATTTCCCGAGAGGTAATGTTTGCTCGACGCACTTGGCGATGCACTGCCAAGATTGCGGGTGCACCGCATAATTTTCTAGAATGAGGATTCTTTTCCGCCACCACGACCAGTTGACACGTGAAATCTTCGAGGCCCGCAAAATACAGAATTGGCAGGGCATAACTGTGTCAGTCAGTCTTAAATAGCCCTCCAGGAAAAGGATTTTTTTTTAGATTCCTGTAATTGTTAACAGTTCTAAAATTACTAGCAAGAGCGAGCCGAAGGGCCCGGATGAAAGCATGCCAATTTCATTACCATCTGCTGTTGCCATGTATTAGCATGGCTGCTATGACAAACACCGACATACCGAAATATTTTCTGGCTTGTTTTAGGTCAGCAGTTAGTGTGCAAGCTTCCTGAATTCTTCCATTCCATGCTATGTTCTATCATGAATTAGAGGCTCAAAACATCAAGTACATCAAGAGTTTCTTCCGTTGTTCGTTATTGAAAGCATGTTGTAGGGATGGGTATGTTTCTGTATGAGATAGATTTTGCACATACCGCAGGATCCATTTGTGCTCAAATATTGCAGAAAGTTTCAGTATTATCGTCACCATCTTTCAAAGTAGCATTTGGCGTTGTTGGTAGCCTAGTTTCTGAAGGAAGAAAAACTGGAATGTGGTTTACGTCGGTGGTTCGCAAATATCCCCAACTAGTTCCTGGACTCCAATCTCGAAGGTGATGCTTTACCTCCATGCAAATGCATCGACGTTCGAAAAAACAATGGCAGAATTCGCATAAGACCTCCATATTTTTGTAGAAATCCTTGGGTATTACTTTTCATGTTGTTAACGCCAGACATTTACACATCTACAAGCGATAGCGTCATTGACCCGATAACAAGTGCAGTACACTGTCTTATCACAGTGCCAATAAGTGGTTATTTATCAGAGGAGAGGAAAGAAAAGGTGCTCGATTCTGTCTCCCTTAACTGGTTTATTTGTAAAGGAAAAGGCTGCTCAATTCCCTTGTCTGCAATCGGTGCACTGAGTTTGTGCGCTATGCCTAATTTGGCGGTTGCAGGGTGGTAAGGCATAGCGTTTGAGATAGCAGACTTGTCTGCCATCTTTCTGGTGCTCCTGCCACGGGCTGAAGGCTGAAGCCAATTAAATTCTTATGAAATGTTTGCCGAAGGTTCAACGGTGTGCACACTAGCATGTCCCAACTGATCAGGACAGAAGATAGTCAACAAGTTTGGAGAAAATGTGCAAATTCTGCACATTCCAGTGGAAATTTGCTGGCTGGCGCATCCTCTTGCCAAAGTCCAACATCAGGGGAAAGCGCAGTGCTGCATGTCAGGAAAAAGGTTCATTGACTAAACACCAAGCGATGTCTGCCAAGGCATCTAGCTTGCAAAGTGCAAAGAGAGAGTAAGCTTGCTCTAACAAACATAGCAGTGGTTATTAAAATGATAATGTGCATTTGTAAGTACATACTGTCATAGTGCGCTCAATACAAAACAAGTAACTAACTCAGGCATGCCGAGTTTTAAATAGCATATGTGTACTATGTCCGGTGCCGCCTCACACAAGAAACGCCTACTGGTGTACCATACCCTTCTACCTATGAACTTGCAGCAGTTGGGGACCTATTAATTGCACCGTGGCACTGATAACGATGTAGACTTTCTAGAACAAATGGCTTGGCACCTACAAAAGTGGGCCTGCAACGAAACGTATGATGCAGATGGCACTTTCATCGGTACTAAAGGTTTTGAAAACGCGCTAATGCTTCACAAGCTCGCCCTCGGATGCGTAAAAGTTTCTAATGACACCGTGTGTGTCACTTATAAAGATTTGTGCAGGTGGTATAAATAACCATTCCGGCATCGCCGAAAGTGTAAAAAGCATGCTTGGAAAATGTTCCGATTTGTCGTAATTTCTGAAACACATAGGGTAAGCTGCTGCATGCGTATGTTTGACTGACTTCATTGTGCGTTTTGCATGCAGGATGAAATTAGCATTCTGGGTATTTCCATAACCAGGACACAGTTGTGAGGCATACTGTTGTGGAGGAACTCATTGATTTTTCCCTACCCGGGATTTTATAACACACCTAAATTTAATTGCACTGTGTGGGACAATATCAACTGTTCATTTGCACCTGCTTTTGGCTGTTACAAGTTTTGTGCTGTTTACCAATGTTTTGCTGCTGCGCTCGTGTGTATTTTGTGGTTGAAATTGCTTGAACGTATATTTTTTCCTGTCTGTACTCATAAGTGACCTCAACTCACTTGGTAAGAACCTTGAGCACATAAGCGACACAAGGACGAAAAGGGAGGAACAACATGTGCACTAACTTTAAACGAAATGGTTTATTTCACACGAGGCGCCAATAGACACAGTGGCGGTGCCCTTGCGCTTCACCAAGATGCTATGCAGACAGATATGTCTTTTTCTGTTTTATTTTGACAAAATAAATGGCACTATATAATATAAACATTCAGTACAGTCAATTCTTTATTCGAGAAGGACAGTTGCGGAGGTGCTAACACAATTGGTACCCACTTTTACAATTTTTGCAGCTTCTATTATCAGTCTCATTAGTTCAACTCTATTAGCTGATGAAACCTTTGTGTCCTGAAAGAAAGGTTCATACTGTCATGCCCTACACTGCGATGCCAGCCATCCATCGTTGCATTTGTTCACAAGATTACAGTGCTTTCTTAACCTATCATTCATGCAGTGGCCCATTTCCTGACATACCACTTACCACATGAAAGAGGTATCTGATAACGACAGCTTCTCAGCATGTCCCTTGTCGTTTTATGCAAGCAATTGTCTTCTTTGGTGCTTGACTACTAATTCTGCAAATCGATTTCAGCTTGCATGGAGCTGAAAACCTACTTGTACATTAGCACGTGATGCCAACCTTTCCATAACTGTAGTTGGATAGCGTAAAAACTGAACAGGACACACAGCACATGGTAAAGTTTCACAGACAACGCGTCGCACAAACAGAAGTGTTAGTCGTAAAAGGCTTAATTAGGAAGTATCGCTCCATATGCTCTGGTTGGCCGTTCCAGTAGTGATGTCGCTCTAAAAAGAATAGCTGATGTGCCATACCTGCATAGAATTTAGCACTTCATTATAAGGTTGGTATCACGTACAAATGTGCAAGTAGTTTTCCAGCTCCATGAAAGCTGAAATCAGTTTGCAGTCAAGCACGGAAGACAACTGCTTGTAAGAAACGATATAGGATGTGGTTTGCGGCATGTAGAGAAGCTGTTGCTTATCAGATCACTATTTTCTGCAATAAGCAGTATGTTGGGCAAAGAAGCAGCTGCATGAACGACAGGTTAAGATAGCATTGTAATCTTGTAAATAGAGGCAATGATGGGTAGCTTGCGTTGCACTGTAGAGCGTGTGGGTGGAACCTTTCTTGCAGAACACAAAGGTTTTATCAGCCAACAGAGCTGAACTAACGAGATCTATAATACTATTAGCTGCAGGAATTGCAAAAATTGGGTACCAGTCGTGTTAGCACTCTGTCCCTGTCCTTTGCGGATAAAGAATCTGCTTTTTTCAATGTGCAATAGTTCGTTAGTTGATTAGTGTTACGTACGTCTTGTAAAAATGAAGTGGAAAAAGACAAATCTCTGTGCCTGGCTTCTTGGTGCAGTGCGAGGGCACCAACACTATATAAATGTTTGCCTCGTGTGCAATAAACGAGTTTGTTTAAAGTTAGCGCATATGTTGTGTCTCTTCATTTTGCTCCTTGTGTTGCTTATGTGCGAAAAATTCTTAGTATGTTGCCAACTAGGCCGAATTTTTCCCTAAACCACTATCACCCTGTGCTGCATCGTCTGTCGTCTTTTGACCAAACTATAGCCTCTTGTTTTTTTTTGTATGTAGGTGTATGCGCATGCTTGACTGAAACATTTTTTGATTCAATGTACCTTTTGTATGCAGGATGAAATTAGAATTCCAGATATTCCCAAGACCACAATATGATTGTGACCCACACTGCTGTGGAGGAGCTCATTAATTTGGCCTACCCTAGATTCTTTAACATGTCTAGATTTACTTCATTAAGTGAGACAAAATCAACTGTTCAACCGCCCCTGCTTTTGGCATTTACAGGTGTTCGACAATTCGACAAAACATTGCTGCTTTGCATGTGTGTTTGCCAAGTCAGCCTTCCGGTTTTTGTTGTGGCGATACATGTCTTCTGGATGGAGACACCTTGTACTTATTGTGCCTTTTGCGTACAGGTTCTTGGACCAAGTCATCAATTCCAATGCTCTTCCTATGCCAAGTGGCCAGCATATTGGTTGGAATTGCTACAATAAAGGTTATGATCGACATTTGTTGAAATTTTGCATTTACTTTGGAAAGCGCAGTATAACGCATTCCATGCAACATTACCAGTGAAAATGGGTCAACTTAAAATGCTTATGTTGTCTCGAGCGCAATGGATTAAGCGAGTGCCATGTCGGAATAAACAGCATTAACTAATTCTTTGGACAAAAGAACACCGATTTTGCTGATATGAAAAATTCCTGTACACGAGGTGTTGCTGGAGCTGTTTCGACAAGCGTACTTGTCGTCTTCGTGGCTGCAACTTGGAGACAAGTCGGCTTGTCGAAATGTTGGCTCCAGTGACACCCAAGTCAAAGCGTTGTACCATGCCAGCATTTCACAATCAAAACGTTTTAGCTGTTCACTGTTAGCCTGTTACACCTCGGTGGTGCAAGCTGAGGCATTTGTTTTGTTTTTCTTTATGCCTCCACATAACTTCTATCAAGAGTGATAACTAAAGGGATGTCTGCATAATATGGCATCGGATTAATTTCTGGAGCTTCTCTAGCCAGCAAAATTGATAATCCAAAAATGGCAGAAGTTAGGGGACGATGGAGGCTTGAAAAGGTGAAATATTCTTGGACACGGAGTGTCGCTGGAGTCAGCGTTTCGACAAGCAGTCTTGTCTTCTTCAAGGGTGTAAATTGCTGCTGAATGAAAAAAGTCGACGCAGTAACCACTATTCGACACCTTTATTTTAGCCAAATGGCGCATAAGTGTACTAAATATAACAAAAGTCCCAATATCTCCCGTGGAGAAAAGTTCTCTCGATTTCTTATCATGGAAGTGAGTCGGTCGGCGGCCGTAAATGACTAGAGGCGCTCAAGGATAGCTTTCGGTTTCGGTTTTTGACTGCGCGAAGCGCCACCTGCTTCCTGCGACTGGTGTCATGGAGACTTCCTGTAACTTTTTCAAACTCCAAGCGATTGCAACTTTTGCTTTCCTTGCACTGTTATACTTGATATTGTGGAATATATATGCGCCTGTGTTCCTTATCTTAGGCACCATCCGGGATATCAAGCATCGAAATTTGATGTGCGACACTTTGCCCTTTGCCAGTAGAAGGTAAGTACACACCACTGCATCCTGCACAACGTTCCTGCTGTCTGCGTAGTGAAGCAAATATGTATCGTTTTTACGGCGACCGCTCTCCTTGCATCTGGGCACGACGTAGGCGGGATCGACTCCTCCCATATCGCGTAAACTATAGCGACTGAGACATGCCTCTTTATCGTAGAAGAAAGTGAGCCGCGCCACTACGGACACTAGAGAACCAGACATCGTGTCTTCTCATGTGTCGGCGTTTTGACGCTTTTCCTTTCATTAAAGACGGATGCCTACCTCTAGAAACTTCCTGTCGTTCTTTGTGTTCATATTCTGCCCTTTTCACCGGACTTTGAAACGAGGTAGCATTCGTTCGTCAACTGACGCAACGTGCAGAATGTTGCCTTCGCCTTGTTCGCAAAAGAAGATAGTCAATACCACGCCATCGGAGGGGCCCGTGAAGGCATCAAATATGTCAAAAAGAAATTGACATGCTTCCTGAAGTCTAAAAGGGCTAGCTTATTTTCTGCATCGCAAGAAGCCAGTCACGTGTTTGGCGCCACAGGGGACCCTCCACGGGCTGCTGCGGCTACTATCCCAGCCTTTAAATCCGTTCCACTCCTAGCACGAGTGCGCCGATACAGCTGTGGTGCTACGATGCTTACAGCTACGATGCTTACATTCAATGCTGCACGCTGCGTACACTGAAATTGTTTTATTTTAGATGTGAAGCATCTTATAGCGGAGTTCAAACCGGTGGAGGTGGTGGTGGTGGTGGTGGTGTGGGACGTGACCACCCTTACTGCGCATGCGCAAACCTTCTCCACTTCCCCTCTCCACTCCCTCTCTCCCATTTCCCTGTCCACATCACCTCTCCCCTTCCCTTTCCACCTTCCCTTCCCCCTCTCATTCCCTTCCCATCCCCCTCTCTACTTCCCCTCTCCCCTCCTCCTCTCCCCTTTCCCCCTCTTTCCTCCCCTCCCCCTTTTTCCTCTCCCCTTTCCCCCTCACCACTCCACCTCTGAAACGCGGGCTCTACATGCCGAAACACTGCTTCGCATCGCCTCATAATCCCCTTTAGCGGGAGATGGTGTGCTTTATTTACATTTACATAAAATACGATGCGTGCATGCAGAACAAACAAGGCGTTAAATAGGGTGGCATGGCTCATCTATTTACAACATCACCACATTGGAAACCAATCGCACTGTTTGCATGAATGATATTCTCCACCAAGCGAAGGTGACCGAAGACATGGGTGTAAGTGCAGTCTTCATATATTACGCTATTTAAAGCCTACTAAGTGACATGGTTTAGTCAACCTGTTACCATAAGGACCTACCAACGTTGTACATTTGTACAGAGCTGTCTATGCTTTCAGCGTGCCTTGAACTTGAGGCATTTAAAATCATTTCCTTATCTTATTATCTACTCCATCTATATTTTAGCTGCCCTTATCCGGGTGCTCTCATGGCCACTTCCGTAAATGGTATTGGGCGTAAGGCATATCACTGGAAGAGCAGACGCCACCTTTGGTGCAACATGCTAGGCAGGCTCATGTGGTGATAGCGGCTGCTTAGTCTGCTTCGGGAGTACCAGAGCGAGCTGAAAACAAAACTTTAGAATGTCACCTGCGCTGTAACTCTGAGTGAGTGGGGAGGTTTTCCCGCTGTTCCTGTGCGCTCGATAACACTTGAAAAAAAGCACTACATTATGTAGCCGCTGTCTTTGAAGGAGTTTCGTATGGTAGGCCAGTTCTCAATGCAGGACGTATACTATGGAGCCTGCTGCCAGCTTTTACATGTGTCCGCATGGTAAGAAAGTGCATGAATCTGCGATTGCAAAACTTAGAAATCGTAAACAGCTATTGGCCACAACACGCACGTGCATCCAGCACTTCCGCAAGGAAGATTTCTGCTTTGACGTGGGGCTGCGATGTTCGGTGAGTAGCAGAAAGCACTCACTGACACTCGCCTCTGAACGCTGCCCAGCTAATGATGCTTTTCTCCCGCAAGGTGGCCCATACGTTTCTTACCTCCATATCGCCCCCAAAATTAGGTTGATGCACTCAAGCTAATTTCAAATGAAGTTGACCCATCCCAAATCCATTTGTTTTCTACAAAGCCATATGTATTCTTGTTGGAAAAGTGCCACACCTTTTGCGTTATAGACACAATTTTGGCACCAAAATTGCTGGAATGCTTGCGATAGACTTTTTCACGTTAAAAATTTCTATTGCAGTCTTTACACCTTGTTTTTACCCTGCTTTGTGGCTGCAAACTCATTGCTCACTAACTTCTCAGTTTCTGCGATTCCTAGCCCATGCATGTCCTTAATTGTCTGCTGCTGTTTGGAGAACTAGCCCAGCGAACGTTGCTATGTGATATTTGTTCACCTCCACGTTGCACAATACCACATGTTTTGCCTCGTAGACTGCTTCTGCTTCTGACAGCAGTTGCGTAGTCCGCCGTCTTAAGCTTTGACGTATGAAAGCTCTGATGCTATAGGAGGTAATCACATAATGTCATGAGCAAGGAGCACTAGCGCGGCAGCCGCTATAGCCGTGGTCGTCCACGTGATCCTCATTCTAGGACTACAACCAAGGTTGTTGGCCGTGCGTATTGTTTCGATATTTTTCTCGTGACATCAGACTCGTATGCCTGATCGCTGAACGCCTACGGCTACAATGGCCAGATGTAGGCACTTGCTAGCGCCGCCTGGCAGGCCGAGCTCAGTGTGCTCGGTGCAGGCTCAGTGTGCTCAGTGCAGACCTCCTATAGATACTGTAATGGAAAGGGAGCAATAGAAACCATTTAAAAAAAATTACAGCATATCCACGGGTGAATGATGAAGAGCTTGGGCGAAGCTCCTGAAGCAATCATGGTCTCGGGATTCGCTTCTCGTTGAGCCCGTCTCGCAGCGGCGTCCTTGGCGCGCACCGTCACGGAATCCGCCTGGCTGCCGCCAAGCGAGCGCCCGCCGCTGCGCATCGTCCATGCTCCGCCAACGATCCGACACGTACGGCGACGATCCAGGAGAATGAGAGAGGCGCTCGCTCCCCGCGCATCCCCGCGCCGCAGCCAATCGGAGAGCAGCGGCACTTCCAGCGCCATCTAGTGTCGATTCACACAAGCGCCATATTGCACACAATTCTATTGGACCAACGCCATCTAGAAAATGAGACGAGAAATGGTGATGACGACACAGATTGTGTACAGCGCCATCTAGAATATCGTCCCTGAACTGCAGTTTGTATGTACTTCTATGAGACAGCACCATCTATTGCATCATACGGGAGATCAGTTTACGCCGGACAACGGAGACGTGACAAGGTTAGACTAAGAGGAGCTACGCCCCTAAAAGAAGGCTCTTGTATGTTTTAGTCCCATCCAATGAATGTTTTGAATTATGAAAACGAAGCAGCTGGAAATTGCTTACCGACGAGACTGATAACTGTAGATACGACACCACTTGATTATTAATATTTATAAGAAAAAAAAGGCTCTTCCCGACAGCACGCACAAGTCACCATAGATGTCAATTTGCCTAAAGTTTAAATTATTTTTTAAAAGCTTTGATAACATTCACGCACTGACAGTTTATTGTGTATGCTGCGTACGTGAAATCGCCAACTTGATGCTTCATTCTTGTATGTGCCATTTAGTTAGTTTGAACATTAGCTTGAACAAAATGTCATATGTGGGTCATTTCTTGAGGGATTTGACGGCAGGATTCGAGAGATCTCCATAATGACTGAAATATACAGTTTTTGTTCCATGGTTATGTTTCAGCTCACTGCAACCTCATATGGGGGTGCCTCATGAAAAAAAAAAAGTGCTTAAAACCAGTCGCGTCTCTGTAGCTCATAAACATACTTATTAGAGTCTTTTAGCAAGTTACGGAAATACGGTAAGGCTGTATGGTAGCGCTCCTCCTTTCCCGCTCGTTGTGCTTTTGCCGGTGAAAGCACCCCAACACCACAAAAGCTTTTTCAAAAATCACTGTGCGGTTGTCACGCCTCATTGTTGCCTGTCAGCCTACGCATTGTTAACGAGGAATCTGTCGTTTGGAGGACGCACAGTCACCTGAACTGGGAGCGGCTTAAGAGCAGAAAAGGAGTACCGCTACCGTACTGCCTTACCGTAGCTTGCTAAAAGACTATTAAGAAAAAAAAAGTTCGGGGCAAAGACTTATGCCGCTAGCGAAAGGTCCAGCCCGCGTGTTTGGGACCCCTGGTCTATACCATCCCAGGAGCATGGAAAATAGACACTGGAAGTTTTATAAGACATCCTGTATGGGTTAGACAAGAGAAAGATATACCATTTATAATTGGCGGTTTTACTGTAGCAGACAAATGTGCTGCAATGACCACCATGCCGCAGCTACACCGTATAGATCGTGAATCAAAGTTTTACATCAACGGTTGTCTAACAAGAGTTGACGTGGCAGTGTTGACTGTCCACTTTATAACAGTGTAATAAACTCCACATATGTACTCCTATGGCTCAGCAAGCTATAGTTTAGCCAGTATTTTTGTATACAGTTTGTGTACACATCAATTCTGCAATGCCTGCACAACTGGTGAGGTTTCAACTGACTCAAATGCGTTCTCATATTTTGTGAAGGTTATATATAGGGGTTGGTTATATTCCATGCATTTATACATAACATCTTCGACAGTGCTAATATGGTATATTGTTGAGTAGCCTGTATGAAATCCTGCTTACTCATTTGGTTGATTGAATTCTAAGGTGGTCCAATTCTATTAGCTATTACTTTTGTAAATGCCTTGGCAGTTATGAGTAAGCTGATCGGCTTGTAATTTTTCAATTTCTTGATGCCCTTTTCATTCAAACATTTATTTTGCAAAGCATAATTACAACAATAAGTGATACACAGAAAGAGGGTCCCCATTGTTACAGAGTACCATTACAATGACCCCTT